>NW_023270807.1:79366967-79657998 GCF_011800145.1 Mirounga leonina | reverse complement strand
TTCTTTCTTTCTTTCTTTCTTTCTTTCTTTCTTTCTTTCTTTCTTTCCTTCTTTCCTTCTTTCTTTCTTTTCTTTCCTTCTTTTCTTTCTTTCTTTCTTCCTTCCTTCCTTCCTTCGTTCCTTCCTTCCTTCCTTCCTTCCTTCCTTCCTTCCTTCCTTCCTTTCCTTCCTTCCTTCCTTCCTTCTTTCCTTCCTTCCTTCCTTTTTGCATTTCTAACAAGCTACCAGATGATGTTGATGATGTTGGTTTCTGGACCCTACCTTGGGTAATCATGAGTAACTTCATGTAAAGATTTTTCTGACTTAAACTATCAATATAGTAGGTGTAAATTAATGTTTATTGATTTTAATTAAGTAAAAATACCTCACCTAACATTTTAAAAACTTCATATAATTTACATACCACTCTAGCTGAATTACTACAGTCTTTTAATGAGAACAGTGTCCCTAGACAACCACATAATGGTATTCCCCCGCCTACAGCAAGTTGATGTTATATGTACATTCCTGTTTGCTCAGAATTTATTTTCTTTTTAAGCAAAAAAAAAATCCTGTGTTTTGATATTTTCTGGATTTTATGTAAATAATTAAACAGAGGCCGATATTTTTTTCAAAGACGGTATAAGAAAGATACTGGGAAAGAAAACTGCTGACTGTAATATCTCAATGCCTATGTGAAAAATAAATGCTTACTCTATATACAAATCAACTTGAAAACCCACAGTTCTTATATGGCTCCATAGGGCTTTACTGATGCCTAGTCATTTTTTTATTGCTACTGAATAAAGTCCTTCTGACATAAGTATTTGACCTCTGACACTAACAAGACTCTCTCTTGGTGGTCATCAGAACATAAATTCTCTCACACGTCTGTAAATGGTGTAGCATTTATTATTTAGTGGAAACAGACAGCAAAAGCAGTTGGTAGAGGTGTGACTTGATAAAAGTTCATAGAATTGAATTTCTTTTATAATTGCAAGTTAAGCAATAAATGACTATCCTGAACCTTTTTAGTAACATTTAAGTTTCCACTCTACTTTGATGATGGCTTCTAACTCTTGAATACAAATCAACACCAACTGATTATGAATACCTATTTTAATGCCAGCATATGATTTATTTATTTCTAGTTCCATTAATTTTTTTTTGTGGGAGCCTATTTTTCTTATTTTTGTGTCCAGATTAGCAATGTCTTCTTCTGGATGTGACAGAATAGGCCACAGAGGCTACAGTATTTGCTTTGGAAGTATACATCTTTTACTTCAGGTTATCTCTACAATTGTAATCCATAATTTAAGCCTTGAAATTATACCTTAAATTTATATTGTGTTTATACTTCCCCAAATCAGTTTTTCTTCCATTATGTTATTTAACCTACAGACATCTACTGTAGATTTATAAAAGCTAGGTAACCTTGTATTAATCTCCTCTTACACTTACGGCATTTCACCCACCCATTAGCGAAACATCATGCAACTCAGTTTGAAAAAGGAATCTTCTGTTACCAAAATACTAAAGATCCTGTTTCTCCCTAGTTTTATTTACACATTAGAGACAAGAACCAAAGGTTAAAAGGAGGTCAGTTATTACTGATCTATTTGCACATTATGAACATTGATATCTATCTGTTTTTGTTTCTTCAAAGGAGAATCTTTGTCATAGACCAATAGTAAATAAAATGGTAATTAGTAAACAGCAGAAAAAATAATAAAAAAAAAACTGCCTAATACCCCAGGCAGGCAGTGGCCCCACCATTGTTACCACTGTCTCCGGCTGTTGTTTAAAACTTAGTTTCTGATCAGAAGACACTTTAATGGCAGTTGCTAATTTTTAATGTTACTACTTAGAAGAACTTGAAATACAAAAGTTTATCAGATCCTGTTTTCTGATTTGTCATCAATTTGCCCTTCAGGATAAATTTTTCTTTAATAGGTCTATTTTTAAACTCTTTTTCATACTCTGTTCTCTATCCTTTGGATTCACCATCAGATTAAGAACATAGCAGAACCATCTAATGTCTTTATCTCTTTTGGTATAAAACAAAAAATACAAGAGACCTTTCAGAGATGGAGTAAAGCTTAGATTCTGAAACAAAATCAAAGAAAAAAAAACCAAAGAACAAAAACCGGCCTCATATTAGTAAGTCAATCTTCCTAAGCACCTGGTAAAGTCTTTGGATGATATCTTATAGTATTTCTAAGATTGTAATAGAATTATATCTAAAATATAATGAATAAAATTATTGTAATAGTTGAGATGAGAAAATAAATACTATATATTTTCAAAATATTTTTACCAGTGATTCATTTAGAGATTTTTAAGAGCTTCCAGAAAATGTCTTTCAAAGCATTATATCAAACACAGTTTAACACAAATAGGAACCAATAATGAAGAGGTTTTGATAAGTTAAATGATGAAAAGCAGAGTATCAGATCAAGCAGCCTGCTGATGAACACTGAGCTTCATAATCAATATGAAGATTTCTACTTCTTACTACTCTTTGGCCAAGGTAAACTTCTTGGGAACTTTATATCCAATAATGTATGTTTCTTTCTGTCTATAGCTGGAATGAATAGCAGAGAACTAACACAACTTTTTTTTTAAGAATTTATTTATTTATTTTAGAGAGACAGAGAGAGAGCCGGAGGAGGAGCAGAGAGGAACAAGCAGACTCTGCGCTGAGCACAGAGCCCAATGTGGGGCTCGATCCCACAACCCTAAGATCATGATCTGAGCCAAAATACAGAGCCGGACGCTCAACAGACTGAACCACCCAGGTGCCCCAGAACTAAGACAACTTTAAGTCTAATTCAAGCCTACTTTCTGAAGAATGATAATCTAGGACATTTTTAATTCAAGCCTACTTTCCAAAGAATGATAATCTAGGACATTTACAGATATGAGACACTTCAGATCAAATAAATTCTGATCCACTTAATCAAGATCAACTTTTCCTAGATGAGATTTGCATCTTTTAGGAAGGTGCTCTATGCCTATTTGGGGTCACAAATCTCTTTGGTAATTTCATGACATCTATAGCTCTTAAATGCAAATGTCCTCAAAATTAATAATTGGACACTTCAGTGGGTTTTCTAGATTCCCAAGACCTTGATGCACAAACCATGGGTTGAGAACAACTGAAAATGAAAAGGAGACAAGTAATTCACTCAACTATCTTTTATGTTATATTTACGAATATCTTTACCTTAAGTACAACTTTCTTCTCAGATATATTTCTTAGTATAATCATAGTTTGTCTGGATAAAAATTTCTCTATAAAACATTTGTTTCATACTTAAGCCTCACATATTCTTTTAAAGAAAGAGCCTTAGACTATCTGGGAAATTGAGGTTCAATTTATTCAGTCCCACAGGTTTTGAATTATTTCTAACTATTTAATTCCTTCTGGAGAGAGAATAAGCATAATTGTTAGTGTAAAATAGGGAGCTTGAAGTTATAAAAAATATAAAATCAATAAAACAAAACTTTATAAGACTAAAGAGGAAAAATTATGACTATCTCAATAGATACAAACTAGTATTTGTTTCTATCCCACATTTATTCATGATTTAAAAAATACTCTCATCAAACTAGGAATAAATGGAACATAATCTGAAAAACCTGCAATTAACATTATACTTAATGGTGAAATTTTGAAATATTTACTCTAAAATTGGGAACACTGCAAGAAAAGCACTCACACCATTTTAATTCAACATTGCATGTGAGGGTGCATTCAAGGAAATAAAGCCAGAAAAAGGAAAAAAAAAAAAAAGACATAGATATCAGAAAATAAAGAAGTAAAACTGTTTATAGATGATATAATTATATGTATACAAAATCCAAAAGAATCTGCACAACAAACAAACTTTCCACTAGATCCATAAGTAAATTCATCAAGGTTTCAGGATATGTGGTCAAATACAAAAATCCATAGTATTTCTATATGCAAATACTAAACAAATGAAATATGTAATTAAAAATTAATTCCATTTAAAACAGCATTAAAGATAAATAAAACACCTGGGGATAAATTTAGCAAAAGATATAAAAGTACAAAGCAATGTTGAAAAGATTCAATGTTAGGGTGCCTGGGTGGCTCGGTTGGTTAAGCAATTGCCTTCGGCTCAGGTCATTCAGATCGAGCCCCACATCAGGCTCCTTGCTCAGCAGGTAGCCTGCTTCTCCCTCTCCCTCTACCTGCTACTCCACCTACTTGTGCTCTCTCTCTGTCAAATAAATAAAAAATCTTAAAAAAAAATAGATTCAATGTTATTAGAAGATTTAATATTATAAACATTGAATATATTTAACAAATAAAATATTTATACAAATATAATAAGTATATTACTATATTATTATTACATATAATAAATATAAATATTCAATATTATAAAGATGCCAACTCTCCCTAAACAATTCACAGTGCAATTCAGATCAAACTCTCCAACAGACTTATTTGTAGATACTGAGAAGTTGATACTAAAATTTACATGAAAATCTAAAGATCTCAGGTAGTCAAAACAATCTTGAAAAAAAATTGAAGAACTTGTCTACCTGATTTCAAGACTAATTATGAAGTTATAGTAATCAATAAATGTGGCATAAGGATAGATAATAGATAAATAAATGCGTGAGTGGACCAGCATAGAGATGGAATAAAAGCACACATATATAGCCAAAGGATTTTTTTTAAACAAAACGTCCTATGTAATTCAATAGAGAAAGAAGAATCTTTTAAATGAGTGGCACTGGACTACTAAATCTTGAAAACTAGACAAAGAAAAAGTGGAAAATTGGCTCATACCTAATGCCATAAACAAAATTCTAGATGACTTACAGACCTAACTCTGAAAGCTAAAAAATTTCAAGCTAGGAGAATGTATAAACAAATTGTGGTATATCTGTACAATGGAATACTACTCAACAATAAAGAGGAAAAAACTACTGATGATGGATGAATCTCAAAAACATTATGCTAAGGGAAAGAAGCCAAAATAAAAGAGTACATACTGTATTATTCCATTGTTATGAAGTCCAAGAATGGCCAAAACTAATCTATAGGCTAGTTTATTATTCTAATAAACTAATTTTATGTACTACTCTAATAGAAATTGTAATAATTTTTGTTTCTAGTCGGGGGGAGGCAAATAATGAAAAGGGACACTAGGAATATTCTAAGATGATGGCAATGCTCTATATTCAATTGGTTTGTTGGTTACATGAGCATATACTTAGTCAAAATTCACTGAACACTATATAAGATCTAAGCATGTTACTGTGTAATTGTACCTTATTTTTTAGAAAGATTTACCTATTTATTTGAGAGAGAGCACAGAGAGGGAGAAGGAGAAGCAGACCCCCCACCCAGCAGGAAGCCCAATGCGGGGCTCAATCCCAGGACCCTGAGGTCATGACCCCCCAGCCGAAGGCAGACGCTCAACCTACTGAGCTACTGAGGTGTCCCTGTACTTTATTTTTTTTATATCTAGTTAAAACTTTAGGATGGCAAAAGGAGCTTCTTGCACCTGGTGATTTTCTTCTCTGAAAGTGGTAAAATTGGCAGCTGTGGGTCCTTGAGGGGAATTTTGGAAAGTATACGAAGCCTAAAACTCAGTGGTTTTTAATGTGGCTACACACTGAAATGACCTGGGGAGTTTTAAGAGCAGTGGTGTCTGGGTCTCACCCCTAGATATTCTGATTTAATTGCTTTTGGGGGTGGCCTATGCATCAGGATTTTTTTAAAGCTCCCCAGGTAATTCTAATGTGCAGCCAAGATTGAGAATCACTACAAAACTGTTACTGGACACATGCCACACTACCTCTTGCTTTGGGTAAACATTTCCAAACAGATGATATTTTTTGTCATTACAGTCCTATATGAACCATGTCAATTGGCATATTCCTATTCATTGCAACACTACCCCATTGTGATTCCTGTGCATATGTGAAGCCAAAAATAAATCAAACAACAGCAAAGAAAGAGATAGCACTTGACTTAATAATATTGATAAACCAGAATCTCCTGGCCTAGGTTTTGTTCCTTGACATCTACTCTCATAGCATCCTAAATTTTCCACCATCTTAAAACTAAAAAAAGTGAGGGCCTTATGTATCTTTTTACCATTATATCCTCCGCACCTGACATATTATGGAGGCTCAATACATATTCGTTAAGTGATAGGATAATCTCCACCTCACTTGGCACTAAGTTGCTCATAGGAAGGATGAGTTTCCTCTCATCTCCTGCTCATGATAAAGGAAACAATAAAGATATGCCTAGCTTTTTCCCCCTCCTCCACCTCCACTTAGGTCCATGGTGAACAAGCAAGAATGTTATGGGAGAAATCTTTTTCTATATCTGTACAAGAGTCAATGTTGTCTTAGGGACATGTCAACTAACAATATGACAAGTCATGGCTGAGTTGAAAGAAAAAGACTGTGACATCTATGTAGGGGGGCAAATGGGAAAAGTAGATTTTTGACAGCTATTAATCATGGTTTATTATGGGACTGCTATTGACAGGGCTACAAGCAGCTCACTTCCCAGAAAAACAGATGTGCTTGTCACTCTTAGTTTTCATAAATTGCCTAAGAATAACAGAGCATATCAACCTCTCATGAAGAGAGCACTTGGAGCAAGCATCATAATTTGACATGTAGCACAGTTTAACAGTCCTTAGCCTTCATCTCAGTAGACAGCTGTTCTGCCATTTCTTATTTTTTCTATTTTATTGGTCTTAGACTATCAGTAATAAATCAAGAATGGGTGCTGATGCTGCACCATGGATTTACTTCCAGTGCAGACCAGGACAAAGCCCCTGCAACACAGTGAGTAGAATGCTCCAGGAGTCAACCTCAGGACATAGTTCTTGGGGTAAGAGATGTGAACATTTGCAGCTTTTCGGCTCTTTCCCATGCTGCATATTGTGGATGCTTTGGTACCAGTAATCATGATTGCTGGATAAAATACCTGACTTACCAAATCCATCCCTTCCCACATCCTCCTCAACCAAAATGGCAATCAAAAACTGCAAAGAGATTGAAATTTTCATTTCAGACCACACCAAATCTTTTCACTCAAACTAATGTCTTAATTATGAATTATTAAAACATCCTTTCAAAGAACTGTCAGAATGCTACCCACATTATTTATTAGTGATTGTTTCAGTTAGCTTCTTAACATTTTCTGGAATTCACATATACCTTATTAGAAGTAATAATATGGACTCAAGTGCTGATTATTTCTAAAACTAAAAATTGAGGCTGTAGTGATATATATGGTCCTTTTGGAGGGGGGAATATGTTTTGTTTTTAAAACAATTCTAAAGTAATGAGCCATTCAGAAGCATTACATATGTTCCGCTGGATATAGTGCAAAGAAAATCATCCCCATTTTTCTAATATATAGTACATACCATGGCCTGGGTCATTCCCAAGAAAAAGAAATGTAAAATAATTTATAAGTCATGAAGGACCCATTAGAGTGAAGAAGGCATTCAGTGTCTGTTTATAAGACCTATATTGAAATATCCATGATATAATGGTTAGAATAACATGAAAACGGTGACCACATTTTTCTAAACATAAGAGTAATATTTTTGCTTTAAATCTATCATCACATAAAATATAATGAAATTTTAAGCAATAATAACACCTTAGCAAGTGGCATTATTATTGTTATTGAGAAACAGACTGAAGCAGTTAGGAGACTGTTGGCTGACCTGAGACATTTTCTATGTAAAATGTAAACTTGGAGACAGCAATCAATGTTAATTTAATATGACTAAACCTTTTCAATGGAAAGTGAATATTTCTGTGCCAGATCCTAACCTGAAGAGTTAGACCAGTTGTATTTGTTAATTATTGCTGTGTAACAAATTACCTTAAAACTTAGCAGCTTAAAAATAAGAAACTTTTATTAGCTTGGTTTCTGTGTATCAGAAATCTGGGAATGACTTACCTGGGTGTTTCTGGCCCAGTGTGTCTTATTCTGAGACTGCAAGTCTGCAGTGGCTGCAGTCATTTGAAGGTTTGAATGAGGCTAAGGGGTCTATTTCCAAGGTGGTTCACTCAAGCAAGTTAGTGCTGATTGTTGGTGGGAGGCCTCATTTCCTCACCGTATAAACCTCTCCATAAGGCTTCTTAAGTGTCCTCATGACATGCTAGTGGCTTTCCCCAAAGCAGGTGACCCAAAAGGAGAAAGTAGAGCCATAATGTCTTTGATGAGCAGCCTCAAAAATTATGTGTCCCTCATTTCTTTAATATCCTTTGGTTACACATATTTCATGTGGGAAGAGACAACACAAGGGTGTGAATATCAGAAAGCATTCAGAATCAATGCGGGCCACTTGAAGCCTGTTTACCACACAAGTGGACATATATAAAGAAGGAATGCCTTAAGTAATAGTGATCGGAATAAACCCAAGCTTATGTTAGTCCATTACACATCAAATTACCATTCAAATTTGTTTATAATTAAATAAACATGAAGCAGTTCTAGGCACTATTTATTTGATCATGTCTTCCAATGTATTACCCGAACAGGTATCTAAGCAAATTCCACAGTATAATTATTTTTCTCCAGGGGCCCTTATTCTGAATTTTCATTTATTTAGAATCTTCTTTCCTAAACTTAAGAGTTATTGCACCATTTAAGACAGAATGTTCACATGATGGTTAATTTTATGTGTCAACTTGACTGGGTTAAGGGATCCCAGATAGCTGGTAAAACATTATTTCTAGGTGTATTTGTGACTGTGTTTCTGGAAGAGATTAACATTTGATTCAGTAGACTGAATAAAGGGACCAGCCCTCACCAGAATGGTGGGTTGGGGTGGCCATCATCCAAACCATCAAGGGTCTAAATGGAACAAAAAAGTAGAGGAAGACAAATTCTCTCTCTCTTCTGGTCTGGGATGTCTATCATTTCTTGCCTCAGACTTCAGAGCTCCAGGTTCTCAGTCCTCCAAACTCCAGGACTCACATCAGTGGTCCCCTGATTCTCAAAACAGACCTGCTGAATTTATATCACTAGCTTTCCTAGTTCTCCAACTTGTGGATGGCAGGCCGTGGGATTTCTAGACCACCATAATCACATGAGCCAATTCCTATAACCAATCACTTCAGATATACTTATATACAGGATAATTGGTTGTGTTTCTCTGGAGAACCCTGACTAAATAATACAGATACTTTATCAGAAATGCCAACATTTCAATATAGGAGTTAATATCAAAACTAAAGAAATGCTCCTTTGCCAAATTTCTTTCCATTAGGTGAATCCTTTGGGTGTTGGAGTCTTTATAAATTTATTTAAAAAGCGTTATATTTGAATTTTTACCAACTGAGGGTTGTACTGGTGTCAGGAAAAGGGGGAGCAATGAATTTTGTTACTGCTATCCTAAACTTTATCTGGTATTTTCTCCAAAATAGAATCCAAACTATTTTTAATGAGCATATTTTGGATCAATTTCCTCCAACTAAGCCATTCAAATATTTAAGAAATGAGCATTACATTCAAGCATTATTTCAGTGTTGTATGTTTTTGTATTAGAAATAAGAATATGGTCTTTTCCTGCTCACTCCTAAAATTTTTCACAGCTTATCTAATCATCCCTACCAAATTTATCTTCTTATAAGAAAATCTAACCAAATTGGCAGGGATTTCATCAGATAAACCTAGTTTTAAAATCTATAAACCTTAGATGAACTTAGAAAATCCATTAATCTCAGTGAATCTTGTTTTATCTACATATTTTAGTTCATTCAGGCTGCTATAACAAAAATCCCATAGACTGGGTGGCTTAAACATTTATTTCTCAGTTCTGGAGGCTAGGAAGTCCAAGATCAAAATTCTGGAAGATGTGGTGTCTGGTAAGGACCTACTTTCTCATTCATAGACAGCCGTCTTCTTGTTAAGTCCTCAGTGGGTAGAAGGAGTGAGAGGGTTCTCTGGCGTCTCTTTTTTAAGGGCACTATGTCCAATTCATAAGGCCTCCACTTTCATGACCTAATGACACCCTAATACAATCACATTTGTGATTAGATGTCAACATGTGAATTTGTGGGGGGGGCGAAGGGGGAAGGGGGGCCACAATCAACCCATAACACTATAAAACTGAGACCCATAGCTACTTAAAAGTGTTGCTTTGAGAAATAGCATATGTTGATTAAATTCTGATGGCCTTCTCCTTTTACTGATCATAACATGAAAAGGCACACTGAAGGATGAAGCCCAAACTCCCTAGTTTGGCATCAAGACCATTCATGGATATGTCACAACTACAGTTGCATTTCCCACCATCTCCACAATCCATGTGCTCTAGCCATATTGGACTATCTATTTCCCCAAAATACTTTGTAATTTCATGCCTTTCTAATTTTGTCTTTGGTGTTTGCTATGCTTGAAATGCCAAAAGACTTTTCCACTTAATGAAATTGACTTCTTACTTAATGACCTACTCAACTATCTTCTCTAGGAAACTTAGCTTGGTATTTCCCAGGCAATTTAGTTTCTAACTCTGGACTTCCATTGTTAACCTATATATGTATTATAGCACTTGCCATTATTCTCTTTTGTTAGCTGTTAAAATGTTAGATTGTACCATAGATGGTGAGAAAGTGACCCTGTATTAATCACCTCTGTCTAAAGCCAAGCATGAGCCAGGAACATACGAGGTTTGCTCAGGAACTGACATTGGAAAAATACTGTAAGTAACCAATGAGAAATCTTTGAAAAGACTTCCAAATTATGGAAATTATCAAATATTTTCAAAAGGTGTAAAAGCATTTTCTAGAAAAGTAAATTAGACATAAATCTACAAGATATTCTGGAATACTTTTGAGGTACTTCTTTTTTTTTAAGATTTTATTTATTTATTTGACAGAGAGAGACACAGCAAGAGGGGGAACACAAGCAGGGGGAGTGGGAGAGGGAGAAGCAGGCCTCCCGCCGATCAGGGAGCCTGATGCAGGGCTCAATCCCAGGACCCTGGGATCATGACCTGAGCCGAAGGCAGATGCTTAATGACTGAGCCACGCAGATGCTCCCCTTTGGGGTGCTTCTAAAGAATGCTATGGTCACTAGGAACCTACATATTTACAAGAGAATGGTGAATACCGACTACATGTTATTCTTACTATTCTTTAAGATGGCAAGCCCTGTATAGCTTGATTTTAGGAAGGTATTTGACTAAGTCTTTGAAGATATCATTGACAAGAAGAAGAAATGGTGATGACAATACTATTAAATAAATTGGGGACTGTTTGCAGGCTGTGCCCTCTGAATATTGGTTAATGGAGAAAACTCAATCAGGAGAAAGAATTTTCTGGTGTTGTGTCACTGGGTTTTATGCTTGGGGTTTTCTGGTGATCATTTTTAATAGCTACTTAAGAAAAGGCACAGAAGACAGTTTCATTATATTTACTGATAAAACATTAGAAAGTACATCTTCTGGGATATACTTCAGGAGTATATTACTTAGCACTATTGACATCTGTGGCCAGTTCATTCTTTGGGGGGAGGGGAGCAGCTGTCCTGCCCATTGTAGATCTTCAGCAAGATTCCTGGCCTCTACAGACTAGATGCTAATAGCAACTTTCTCTGCCTCCCCATTCCAATTTTGACAACCAAAAATGTCTCTAGATATTGCCAAATGTTTCCTGGGAACAAAACCACCCTGAATTCTAGTACTGTGTTTGATTGATGAAGTAAGCCTAACAAAATAAGACTTACTAATATAAATTATTCATGAAGTAAAGAATGTACTGTCTTTCTGGTTTAATTTTTTATATCCTATGATATTGAATGAATGAATGAATGAATGCAGGGTGAGTGAATAAATTATTAAGAACACAGTTCTGAACTTATATTTTAAAAACCACAGTAACATCTCTTTAAGATGAAGAAAATCCAACTGAACAAATATGTTGTTTAAAAGGCAAAATTCAGTGTAAGTTAAACGAGCCAAATAGTAATATCACTCTTAGAAACCAAAACCAAAACCAAACCAAACCAACAAAATAATTGTAATGTTAGGAGGTATTAATAGAAATGGAATATCCAGAACAAGGGATGTGATATTACACTGACTAAAGTGTGGCATTCAGTTCTGTTGACATGACATATATTTAGAGAAAATAACAGACTACGATGATTTTAGGAGTGACTACAGATAAAGTTTCTGAAAAATATGTCATAAGATAAATGGCTGAAGTAAACAAGATAGTTTATATTAGAAAAAAATAATGCTGGGGAACATGAAAACTTCAAATATTGAACAACAATCATGTGATGAATAAATGCTGCATATTACAGAAGGCTGAATTAGAATAAACGTATGAAGTTTTAAAGAGACAGATTTAGGCTTTTCAAAATGCAGTGGGCTATCTTAAAACCCCATGACTAGCTTCTATCTCTGAGATTCTATGAGTCTAATGATCAAGTTAATAATATCCTCAAATTATTTTGATACTCAAGTCATATCTATATCACTGTATTGACTATAATATGATCTAAATTAAATATTCAAACCATATCTAGATTTAAAATATTTGCTTTGACTGTTTTTCTTTAGAACCAATTTCAAATTTTTAATTATAATCATTGGTACAATAAGCAAATCAACAAACTTTTTTCTCATTTCTATAAAGTGAAGGATGCTGCAGTCTACCTACATTGAGTGAACATGGATTTGGTAAGCAAGTATCAGCAGTAAGTAGACAAAGTGTCTTAGCTAAGCTAAGCTAAAAAATCATCAGATGTGCAAATGTTGAAAACAAAACAAAACACAACTTTGGGGGACAAATGGAAGTAGAAGCAAGAAAAAGCAATCTTCAGATACCCACTCAAAAGCACAGGGCTTGTCCTGAATCACCAGGGATATTTCCCAGAGAAGAAAGCTGTGTATTGGACCTTTCTGCCTAATTCTCCCCTAGCAGCTCAAGGCCTCTCTTGTTCATCTCAGCCCATATGGTCTCATCTAGTCTTAAAGAGAGTTGGACCATTAAAGACAGAAGGAAAGTTTTTTATGGACCAAACATTCGTCAAGTCTCCCTGAAGAGGATGATTTACCTGTGCACAATAAACGAGATTTTCTTGAGGGCAAGTGAGAACTATTACTCTGAGTTCCCTAAGATTATTTCTATGATGGGCTTCCTGCAGTAGACTTCAGTGGTGACCGAAGTCACTGAGATAGTTCTTTAAAAGAAATATCAAAAACATAATAGGTTTTCAGTAGAAGCATTTCTTTTCTCTAAGTCATAATCTGAAGCATTTTAGCTACCACCATTGCTATAGTATCGTCAAATACTCAAACCCTACCATATTCTATCCCCTTTGACACTGGCCTCAACAGCTTCTGTTTTACTGCTACCTTCTCAGCTGAGTCTGTACTACTCACCACACCAGCTACTGTACCATCTGCTAGAACACTGCTGACTCTGACACCAGGGAAGGGCACTTCTTCTCTTACGGCTGATCTCTGGGTTTCCCCTACACTACACCTATGGGTTTCCTGACTACCACCACACATTTTTTTTTATTAATTTTATTTTATTATGTTATGTTAGTCAGCATTTTTTTTTTTATATTTACAGATGTTTTACCAAAAAGGAGCTATGGTCCCAGCAGACTTATCCCCTTATGGATGTTGCAGAAACAAAGCCATGTTGGATTTGACAAAACACAATTTTTTAGTATGTTCTTATTTTAATTTAGTTCCAAGAAAAGAAAAATAGCCAAGAGAAATGAGATGAAAACAAATTAGCCACTTTAAAAATAGCACAGATTATTTCTGTCTTCAAGAATCAAGATACACAAGGCACACAATAATATAAATCAGGAGAGTCATATTTGCTGAGAAACTCAGTAGGACCTTGCTTTATGGACTGTCATTCAAATCTCACTGATTTTTGAGCAAGGGCGGAATTGACAAGAAAACTATAATTATGCCTCAATATGTTCTATCTTAAGGAACTTTAATACTTTGTGGAATTATTAAAGGGAAGAAACAGAAATTACTGCTTCAGGCAAATCTAAAACAGATTAGATCATGTTAAGATAAAGAGTGCTAAATTTGAGAGTTGTTTTCTAACCTCTGAATATGTCGAAGTTTGTTTATTAACAGGGCAAACTAGTTACTAACCAGGCTTAGGAATGCATCGCAAGGAATTAAGCGTCCTTCTTAGTTAACAAAGTTTATTATGAATTAAGTATCATCCACTCTTAATCCCAAATGATTCTTCACAACTGGGCAATCACCCAAGTGTTATTTAAGGTCATGTCTCAATTTAGCTAAGTTATATGTTATATGTAATGAAAACTAGCAGCCCACCAAATTTACTTCATAAACATATCCAACAAGTGAAGGAAGGAATTTTTGTTTTTTATGACCCAAAGTTTCCACTCAATGTCTCAGACAAGACTACTTCAACACGTACAAAAGATGACTAGGAAGGAGACTCTTGTAAAAAGCAGCATATCAGAGTAAGTTTTCCTTCTCAAGTAACAATATTCAGGTCATGTGCCTGCCAAAAACCATTCGTTTTGGAAACATTTTTCTCCTGCTTTTCTCTCAACCTGCACCAAATAAAATACAAGTTTGCTATAAACAGAATAACTCCAGTGGTGTAATATGTATCAATGACAAAAGCAGGAAGTCTCCCACACATTGTATCATTGGTATCCATGGTCTTAAACCAAACTCAGCCCAGATCACCCTCATATTTTAAAACCATATTTAACAGAGCGTCAGGAAAATTTCTGAGGAGAAGAATAGCACATGCCCCAGAAGAAGTGGCAATTTTAAAAATCAGTGATATAACATTCTCAGAATACACATGTGGTGTTGATCCTATGAGGAGTGGCACTTGCTATAAAAGCTGAGAAAAACCCGGAAAATTCTTGTGAGACCACTCTGCTAATGATCCCATTGTGATGGCTACTTTAAAACAATAATAATAATTTTAAATGGTAAAAAAAAAAATTAACATAGACTCTCAGGAAAAATACACAGTGTAAGCCATGTTCTGTTGCTAAAATTTCATGGAAACAATTTTCTTCTCACAAACACTGTACAAGAATGGAGAACTTTGCACATAGTAGGTAAGTCCCAGGAAAGTTGGCAGGATCTTTCTACCTGGCAGAAAAAGCAAAGGATTAAAAAACTACTATTTTTTTATAAGGCATCATTGTTTTAAGGATTAACCGATATTGCATGTGTAAAATACCTAAGTGTAGATTAAAAGCATAGTAGGTATTTAATAAATGATAGTTTTATTCCCCTTAACATTATTCAGAGTAGAATAACGTATCTTTAAGCTGTGTCTTTTTCTTAGCTTTAAAAGAAGAATCAAAGACCTTCTAGTTTTGGATAGCACAGGTAACACAGAGACCCTCAACTGTTTCTCCCAGCAAAGCAAATCATAGTCATGTAATGTGTCTACAGTATCTGTGTCACCATGTAACTTATTTTTAACATTGTTGATCTGAGTTTTAAGCTCCTGTGTCTAACGAAATAGTTTGTTTCAATCCCAGAGCCTCCAAATATATAAAACAACATCAGGGCTTAATAAATGATTTTGAATGTGAAAACAAGAAAGCAAGAAAAACTATCATTGAGGTTAAAATCTATAGCCAACTTTAAAGTACCTCATCAACTTTAAATAAAAGTCTCAGGGAAAATTCAATGGAATTCTGGAAGGGTGACCATTTCCAAAGAATTTTAGGAGAACAGTATAGTAATTTTATCTGACTGTTTCTTTTATTTCAGAAAACTAAGTTTTTAAACAATATATGCTAAGCATTGTGAAGAATTACTTTATTCCATGTCATTTTATATTTTAGCTGAGTAAATCTGTTATTTGTCACATGAGACAATATACATTGTCTGAAAAAATCAAAGTTAGTTTTTGAACAATAACTTCATAATTCCAGTAAAATGATCTTTTGATATGAATCCTTTGATAAATCCTTCCTCTGTTTTTTAAAAATCAATGGCTCATTCTAAATCAATTAAGCAATCAAAGCATCCATAAAACCAGGTAGTTTACCAATGATACATTTGGTATATTACTTATGATACATTTCAGATATTTGATTTATATGCTAAATTATATTACTCAGTCTTAGAAAGTTTCAGACTTAATTTAAAGTGTAATGACTTCAAGACCTAGTGGAGAAGAGGTATAAAATGGCTTACTAAACTATCCTCCATAAATAAAAAGAGTATTTTTGAAAACACTGAGTCACATTAAAGTCTCAAGGAGAAAGATCAGAAAGGAAGAAGATATGATGAGTTTTTCATCCTGGCAAACTCAATCTGCATAGGCCTGAAAGAAAGGAAATTGACTTGGAAATTGACATGAGAGATTTGGGTTAGATAAGAGAAAGAATTTCCTAGCAGTAAACATCATAAAATCATTACGTTGTTCTATGGGTCACTACTGTACTCTAATACTTCATCGGAATTTATAAATCAAATCACATCTGGCTTGGTATTTACTATTATTTAACATGAAAAAACTAATATTATCTGATTTATAAATATTTACTGAGTATTCACAACAAAGGAATTTAAGAAAATATTATGAAGTCACTTTCAGTCAGTAAACAAAATGTTGGTGGTGATTCTTCCTCTAGCTGGGTGAAACCCTCCCTCTGAGCCCTGTAGCATGGCATGCACTTCTCTATCATGGTCTTTACCAGACTATGTAACAATTTACTTAATTATTCGTCTGGCAGCTCAACTAGACTATGAGATTTTTAAAGTGCACAATTGCATCTCATTTGTCTTGTATCCCCAATGTTTGTGATCTACTATAGATTTAAAAGTTCTTGAGCTAAGAATGTAAGTGTAAAATGTATAAATGGGGGAAAAAATGTATCCATCTCCCAAACATCTGTAGCAAAATGCAAAAATGTAATAATCCAATGAAAAATAAATGACTGCCAGAAGATATATCTGGGTTTTTATAATAAATATTTTATAATGGAAGAGGCCTCAAAATTCAGTGATTTTATTTACACATTATTCTGGGACATAAGAATGCTTTTCCTCTAGGGAAAAGCAAAAAAGAAAGCAATCACCTCCATCCAATATATATGAAAACATTTATAGATATATTTCATGAAAAGTGTACATAAGGAGGAAATATTTTTTAAACCCACAGAAGAAATAGAGGTTTTTGGGGTTTTTTGTTTTTGTTTTTTTTTTAAGTAGAGAGGACTTTAGATAGTTTATTCCAGGTTCTCATTTTAAAGTGGAGTAAAGATATTGAGAAACATTAAGAGGCATAACAGATAGACCTATCTGCAAATCTCAGCTCTGTGGAACTATGACTCTAGGAAAATTATGACATTTCCAATTTAATTAATCATTCTGAGTCTTTAAAAATATGGTGGAATTAAAAATATCTTACAGTGGGGGTGCCTGGTTAAGGGTCCAACTCTTGGTTTCAGCTCAGGGTTGTGATCTCAGGGTCATGAGACCTCCGCACTCAGGACTGCTTAAGACTTTCTCTCTCTTTCCCTCTGCCCCTCCCCTCCTCAAATAAATAAATAAGTCTTTAAAAAATTTATCTTACAGTATGTTGTAAGGGTTGAAATGAAAGTACATACCAGATCCTTGGTAGAAGCTTAATACATGTTACTTACGAAAGGAAATAACATATTATAGAAGAAAGAAATTCAGTGTCAGTGTAGTCTGAACTGTGGCTATATAATTTATTAATAAATAAATGCAAATTAATCTCTCTGAATCTCAGTTTTGCCATCTATAAAAGGAAAGTAATCAAACTTACTGGTGTATCTTGAATAACAGCCACCCAAAGATGTCAAGTCTTAATCCCTGGAGCATGTAAATGTTACCTTATTTGAGAAAATAGTTTTTTATATGTAATTAAGTTAAGACCATGAGATGAGATGACTGCCCTGGATTATCTTTATCTCGGTGGGCCTTACATGCCATCATGAGTATGCCTATAAAATAGAGCAGAGGGAAACTCTATTCAGACAGAGAAGACATACAGAAGAGCAGAAGGTGGTGAGAACAGAGAGGTAGACATTGCAGTGATACAGTCAAAAGCCAAAGAATGTCTTCCCTGAAGTCTTCCCATGGGATTGCTGCAGAGAGAGGCTATATTCATTTCTGAGGAACCAAAGATTAACCAGTGAGGACATAACTATTTTACTGATGATGCTATATGAGTATTTGATCCAAAAAAGTGGTAAATAAATATAAATACTGTAGTTATTAAAGACTTGTTTAGGAATTACCTAACATATCTGACACCCTTAGTATAACTGGCACATAGTAGGCACTCAATAAAAAGTAGTGCTCATATTATCAATAATATATTGAATTAATTATGGTAATACTGGCTATAGTAACTAATAAGCCCTCCAATTCAGTGCCTTAACATATAGAAGCTTATATGTTATCCAATGCAGTTGTCCCTTGTTGGAGGGTAAGTTTTCTCACATTGGTAACTTAGGAACACAGGTTGCTTCCATTCTGTGGTCCACTTATTCCCTAGGGCTCACGAGTCCTTTGTTTCAATTCAGCAAAAAGGGAAATAGGTTGGAAAAGCCTCAGCTACTATTTTAAAAGCCCAATCTGATGGTGACAAGTATCACTTTCATACATATTCCTTCAGTTAAAACTAATCAAACAATCCATCTGATGTAAATGGGCTTGCACAATGTAGTTCCTAGTGGAGTAGCCTTCTTCTGGCGGTAACTCAGCACTATAAAAGACAGAACACAGATTCTATGTGAACATCGTTTTGCACTCTTCCTCCCCACCAGAACACACTTATCCCCACCCTAGGCTGTACAGTCACAGCATCCAGCTTAAAATCTAGCAGTTCTGAGTGTGATACTCAGACACTTTCCATTAGATCCATATGTGGCAACTTTTAGTCTGGAGATGGATGAACTAAAAGGCAAGTTGTCCCCTGACATTCAATATACAGTGTTAACAGCAGGGACAAGATAATCACCATAAAAATTCCCAATGAGAAAAGGGAAGAATGGGAAACACATGATGTTCTTGGTCCATAGTAATAATGAAGTCCTTCCAGGTGGGCATTATGAAGATTCTTACCCTGAATTATAGAAGCTCTCCGATCAGACTCTGGCTCAAAATTTCCTTGCCAAAACAGTTCTCTCAAAGTTAGTAGGCTTCAGATTTGTTTTCTTCTAGGGAATTCCATGTCAATAATGACTAAGTTCTTTTCCCTTCACTACAATGTTGAGCCCAACAGTTTAGCTGAAATCATAATGGATTTTATCAACCTTATCTTATCCACCTGAGGTCCAGAGCCTTAAGCTTTTCCAAACCTTACGAGGTCAGAGATTTCTGGACTTTATCTAATCCCTTTTATTTATGCTCTTAAAACCAGTCAAGTTTTGCCTGAATTCATCTCTTTCTTATAATATCTTGTAAAATGCAGAAAATAACAATAAACACAAACTGTAATATTCTGTTTTCCAACTTCTGGGCCCAGAGCCATAGGCTTGGAAGGCATATGACCTACCTTCAAAGTCATTACAGGGAAGAGTTTTATCACAAGCCCTGCCACTGCAAAACATGCATCTCCATTGTCTCAACCTCTGATATCTGTTTTATCATCATCCAATCTTTAGGTCAATGTTTCCTAATTTTTCTTAAGCAGTGAGACAACTTCTAGTATCCAGTTGGTTCTGTAACACTGGCCACTATAACAAAAAAATTTTTCATTGATAGTGGGTGTTCATTTCTCACTCATAATATTCCAACTCTTGTTAGATGATAAATCTGTGTCCTAGTCTCATCAATCAAGTGGTTCCACTAGCAAGCAAGGAAAAATAATATGGAGATGCCCTACAAGCTCCTTAGAAATAAGGCCCAGGTATGGGGTACACAATTTGCTCTCATATTCCAGTGGACAGAATGAATCACATGGTTATATCTGGATAAACAGTGCACATGAATTATGGTCCCTGGCTGGGTTATCCTTTGATATCCTTGAATTTTTGGTGATCAGCTGGCTTTCTCTTTCACAGATAATTAATTAATAGCATTAATCTTATTATAGAATAATCGAACATGATAAAAGAGCAGGAAGTAAGATATTAGAACATAGTTCAATGTTCTAATGGTATTAAAGTGTAGTTCACAATTCTAATCCAGGACCAAAAACAAAATATTTCTAATTACCCTATGAAAGCTTAAATTAATGTTAGGGTAGGCCACTTCTGGCTTAGATTAATGCTCAGATTTCATTTGAGCTAGGCATATCAACATAGTAGGCAAGATTGCAGATTTTTCTTTTCATTTTAGGAATATTTGATTAAGTGGCCTGCTACTATGTACCAGGCACTGTTCTAGGCTCTTGAGACTTATCAGTGAACAAAACAAAGACTTCTGCCTTTGTGAAGGTTATACCCAGAAAGATGTTCAATATCCTACAAATAGAATGCATTCTATAAACACAGTGTTAGTTTTTGAGGCAGTATTTTTTTACAGTTAGGGTCAGCCAGTCTGGATTCTTATCCACACTCTGCCCATTAGAACTGTACCCTTGGCCAAGACATGCAGCTTCCCCAGAACTCATCTGCATCTCTAAAACTAAAGCAATCCTTTTTTTTTCCCTTACTTTACACAGTTGCTTCAAGGGCCAAAGGGACGTTATATGTGGAAAGTCATTGGACATACAGGTGTGTCAAAAACCGGTTATGAGTAACCTTGGGCCATCCAGATTTGAGAAATGGAAAGATGCCTAATTCAAGGCAACGATTATAAATCTGTCCAGATCTAAAAATCTTTCTCTAAGTAAAATTCTTGGCATAATTTTGATTTCACTTTTTCTCATCTTTCACTGTCATCCCGTTAGAATTCCTGTCAACACCCACTTCAATATGTATTAGCATCTGGTTACTTTTTACCACTTTTATCACCAAAATCCTGGTTTAAGTAACAGTTGTTTCTCACCACTTTGGTTTTGCTGACCTCCTAACTAGTTATCCTGCCTCAACTCTTATAATCACTGTCCTCAGCACAGCCACAGTGATTTCATTTACTGTTTGTGAGAGTTCATCATGAGTTTTCTCAAAAGGGGCATATTTTCCTCAGAAGTGGTGCAAATAACATATTCTCTGTATCCTTTTATCTCCTCAAAACTCCACTGGCTATACCTTCAAAATCCATGCAGAATTCTACCATTTTTCTCCACCTCTACTGCTATCAACCTGGCCTGAGCCCACTCATCTCTCCCACAAATCATTATAATGGCCCATATTTAGGTATCTTGCTTTCATTTTGTTCTATAGTCTATTCTCCACATAGCAAGGAGTTAGACCATGTCATTTATCTGCTCAGAATCCTTCAATAATTCCAACTCACTTCAAATAAACTAAAGTCCTACTCATGTCCTTCAAGGCACCTGTGATCTTAGCCCTGGCTTCCTCTTCAGCCTTATCTTATTCAGCCTTCCCTTTTGCTTACTCTATTCCAATTTGGACTCCTGTTTTTTTTCAGAACACAAGCTCAGGTGTGTCCTCACTGCTGCTTCCTTCTGAAATCTTGGCTCCCAGATATTGCCAGGGCTTTTTTTCTCACTCTGCCCAGAGATAGAAGGAGGACTTCCCTGGCCAAACCCATAAGAAAGAATACTTATTTGAAACTATTATTCACTATTTCCTTATCCTGATTTTTATTATTCATAGTATTGATCCCTATTATACACATCTTGTATTTGTTTATTGTCTGTCCATCTGTCATCAACAATATGAGCTACAAAAGAGCAACGATTTTGTCAGTTTTGTTCAGTGATTAGAATACTACCCAACATATAGTAGGTGCTCAATAAATAATTTTTAAATAACTAAGTGGTCTTTGAGAATATCCATATTTATTCACATTGTTCTACTTAATAAAACAGGCATTCTAAACTATAAGATAATGATGCCCCTCCCAGGAATTCAGTAAAGCTATTTTTATCTTACATTAATAAAAATGTAGCCTATATTTTATTTTTCCTGAATCAACCCTAATATAAAGAAAGTTTCTCATAATCATGGTAGCTAATGTGTATTATTATTAGAATAAGACTATCTTAATGTATGACCATTACAAAAATGACTTTTCAGTCACATGAAAATGCACAGGACATCTTGATTTACTTATTAGTTTTTTCATCTAAACTACAAGGCCATGAATGCAGATAGAACTGTACATGTGTGCATGCAATTCTATTATATCTGTAAATGATAGAGATTTATATATTTATATATCTTTCTGTCTGTCTCTCTTCTTGGGTTTCTATTTCTGCAGTGGTATGGTAGAGAAGAAGAAAATGTGCTTCTCTGTTAAAATATGGATCTCAGAAACCTTAAAGATCACAGTATAAATTCTACATATTCCAAGAAAGTCCGCATTTCATTACCATATATTTTTCAAAGGTAAGTTTTCCTCCCAGAATTTGGTAATTAATTGTTATTGCTTCCTTATAAGTGTCATGTAATTACTGGAAACTCTTCACAAGACTTTACCTAATCTCATTATTCTTGTAATAAAATTTGTTCTTGAAATTCTTGGGTTTTTGCTATCAGTTACCAAATAGAGTATGGCTCCTTTTTAAGAATCCAAGATCAGTGAGCAAACAAAATCAGTCTTAAGATAATTACTGCCCTCTTCCAGAACAGAAAAGTGTAAGGATGTGTAACGGATTAGCTCCCAAAATACACTCTCCATGTCAGAAACATGGGCTTTGCATGTTAAACACACACACACACACACGCACACACACACATACCAAAAAAATCTGACATTGATAGATCTCCAGAAGACACTGTTTTAACAACACTGGACTTCTGGTTCTGGGAGTCATGTTGGCTCAAGTGTTATGAGACCATTAAAAGCACTATTTGAGGAATGAAACAACTCATAGGTTCTAGATTATAGATAGCTGTCCTCTGGAACATTATTTTAAAATTTAGAAAAGTTGAGAAATATTTTATTCCCCAATAAAAACTAAACAAAACAAAAATCTTATGAGAAAATGGAATGGAAAAAACCCTTTTTATTTGTCTAAGTAATTTGATTACTTTGGAACTCATGCTGTGAAAAAAAAGTAATAAAACCATTAAAGGTACAGCTGTTCTGGCCATACACTTCTTAGATTAGATTCCTACAAACTGGATCAGAAAAAAAAAAAAATCTCTCCATCCCCTTTGATGTTGTTCCTGTGTTTACCTATTGTTTCAGCCCTTCATTTTCCCTCCCATACCATTCAAAATCATCCTACCTGATTTTGTAGCATAACAAATTGAAAATGCGTTTATTTTTTTCTAGTCTCAACTCCTCCTGATGTTATTTCTTCCAAACCTCAATAAATTTAGCTATCTAAATTTTCTTTTTCCATTATGGCTTCTTCAATATCGACTGTCTCCCTCACTGGTCTATATACATCAAGCTGATTGCAATATTCCCTGTGATTTTCAAGACAGAGGTTACAAGAAAGCCACATCAACAGAGCTTTGATATAATTGAAAACATTTCCCTTTTAATATATCTAATTCATTCATGTATCCATTTAATAAATGATCCTCCTATGTATTAGGTTCTCTATTTGGCACTGTGAGGCACATAAACTCATGGAAGACATGGTCTCTCCACATCAGAGTTTACATGGGAAAGAAAATACTCAGAATCTACCTAAAAGACAGTGTCAGATAAGTGTTATAAAGTGGTACAAGCTAATTCTTAAAAGATACAAAGAGTAATTACTTCCAGCTGGGATGACTATGGACAATACCAAAGAAGGGGGAAACTTTTAGTTCAGCCTTAAGGAGTGTTAGACTTTTAACAGAGGACATCATAATAGCTGTGAGATAGGTGTGAACCAGAAAGAAGAGGTGAGAAATCTCCAGTTTAAGTGCCCAAAGAAGGATGACTAATTCACAATGACCCAGGCCTATGTCATGATCTGTAGTGATCAAATAAAAAGGTTGGATGAGAGTGAAGTAAATGTCAAAACCCCAGGCAAATACGATGGGATTTGGCATAGGATAGTGGTGTTCAAATGTTTTTGTTCACAAACTCCAAAAGAATTTTGAAAGCTAGATACCCCCTCACATAGTTTTAGATTAATATCTAAATCAAGTAGCTATTATAAGTTTAAATAGTTGCAAAGGATACAACTTCTGGACAATAATATATTGGCTTTTAAGATAATGTTGTTCCATCACTCTTTTAAATATCTCCAGTAGAACCTGAGTGGTACTTTGACATACACAACTATCAAAGATGGATAATCTCTCCTTTAAATTTTACATTGTTAATATTTTGTCATGAACTTATATTGATTCTACTTCCATGACATAATTTTACCTCATATATTTGTATGCTTGAAAGTCTTTTATTGCTGTAACACCTCTCTGACAAAAAAAAAAAAGTATGTGTGTAAATATAAAGCAATGTCATCTATTTCTCTTGTCCTTAAAGTGTCTAGTACTAATATTAAGTGTTCTATAGTGAGTTATTAATACTAGTAGTAGTGCAGAATTTGTCAAAACACACACCTAGATTTCAAATTTCAATAATTAATTATTAAACATAAAAGTAAAATTTTTTGGAAATTAAAATTTTTGGAATGAGGCAGGTTTTTTTCAATTGGTTCATTATTATTAAGTATATATCACTTTGACTAGGATGAAACATGACTCACCATCAAGTCTGTTCTATTTTTCACCTTTATAAACGTAACATAGGAAAAGTTGCTCATAAAATAAAGAGATGGAAATGAGAAAGTTGTTCTCATAGAAATTTCCCGCAATTGTTTGAACTTTGTCAGCACTTCAGGCCAAAATTCACATGGTGATCTATCATCAAAAATTATTTTTAATGATCTAACAGTTGACAACAAGATTAGGTTTTCCTTCAGTTTTGTTGAAAAAATAAGAAACCACCTGCCTTGAGAAAAGGATGGGGGAGATCTAACCATGCAAAGAAGCCCCAGGACAGACTACAAAATTAAAGAGCAGATACCGAAGGGCAGATTCATGCCTGCCTATTCAAACAGGAAAGAATATTCCCCTATCCCTTTCACTTGCACAAATGTAAAATAACGTCAGCTGCAGCAAGAGGAGCGGAACCAGCAGCGGCACAACCACGTATGAATGTAAGTGACAACAATATTCATGTAAACACTTAAATTAGTGGAGATTAAATAGAATTTGAGCCATCTTTATTATTCTAAATAAGATTAAACCACCGTTACAGTGAAAAAAAAATAGACATTTCTTTATGAAAGCTTTTAAAGAAAGAGTGTATTTTTATAACATTTTTCTAATTTCAGTTATCTTTAATTTAGGCCCCTTCTTTCCAGGAAAACATAAATCACACGATTACTTTTTCTTTTTCTTTTTTTTTTTTTGGTAGAAAAGGTGGTTTGTAATGTGCAAACAGGATTCCTTTGTGAAATTCATTCTTTCCTCCAGAATTACCAAGAGAATTGAAAGTAAAAGCAAACCAAAAGTCACATAGCCGAGTTGAGCCAAACTAATTCTGAGATGTGCTCCACAAACTTGGAGCCGACAATTTTTGAGTGAACCGTATTTGAAAGTTGGCAAAATAACTTCGTTCCTCTTCCAAACAGAGAACAATGAAATTTGACTTGGACCAGTAGTCTCAACACTTTTATTTACTAATTCAAACTAGTTTCCCATCACCCTCTCAGAATTATTCATCTTTTAAGAACTAAAATGCAGCATCTCTATTTAAATACAATATTTTAAAAGGTAAGACATGGACTTCCCAGAAAAAGTAAAATGAAGCAATATAGAGAAATTTTACTTCCAAGAAGTACAACAAAATAATGAAAGAGAAATAAAATCAGGGTGAGGAACTGTGGCAGCATGCAAACTGGTTTACGTTTCCTTCTATGCCAATGTGCTAAATTTTCCAAATTAAAGGCCCTCCCCTGTTCCTGCTAACTGAGTGCTCCCAAATTTATCAACATTATCAACTTTATTGAACTCTCTTTGTGGAAAACTAGCAGGATTTCCATTGTAGACTCTTCTAGCTCTTTCAGTAAATTTCAATACCTGAGATTAAGGAAATGACAGATAAAAAAATAAGAATCCATTTATTACTAATTAGTGTTTATAAAATTCACATTTCAGGAAACTGAAACTTTTTATCTGAACCAAAAAAGCAACACATAATTGATAATTTGGGGCAGTAAGAACAGCATGTTTCTTACATTATTTTTTGTGCTTCTTTGTAATTCTTTAATTTCTCAAAGGAAGTAGAAGGGAAGGGACAAAAAAAAAGAAAGTAATACACTGCCCTCCCAATATTTGCATATATCTAATACAAAACACACATACACACACACACACTTTTTGGTCATTAAAAACAATCCAAGAAGAGAATATGTTTACTCATAGATTGAGAGAGAGTAGATTTAATTTGATAAATTTTAAAATACTTCACCATGAACCATATCAGATTTGCATTGTCTATGAATTCACTTGATAACATTCTAATTGTGGTATAGATTGATGCTATATTAACAGACAACTCAAAATTGTTGTTCTGAGTTATACACAAGAAAGATGTTAAATAGATCAATATATGGGGTGCTGAGAGATATTGGAATAATACACCTCTAGAGGATTCTCCTTTAATTAATCAGTCTCTTCACAAAGGTAATTCTGAAGAAAAAAATATCCATATGTTCAACCATTATTCATTTGACTTGTGGAAAATGAAGAAAAATAAATTTGCCTAAAGTTGTTTTTAGATTAAATTCAAGTTGTTGGAAAATATTCAGTAGTCTCAAAGTAATCAGAGAAATGTAAAACAAATGATCTACTATAAAATTTATATTACACCTAGAGATATTTGATATAAAAACATTGAACAAAAGTATGAATTAGAATAGAACAGAAAGAGTGACACAAATGTAACAGTTTTGTGACTGATTCCATCATAACCTCCAATAGATAACCCATTTACATTTTCAAAATTCATATGCTTCCTTCCTTTAAAAATACATACCTTACAAAATAAACAATTCTAATTTGCCTTAACAGAAGAAAATAAATATCTCACACCACAAAAGAGATGGCTAGAGTCTTTCAATGATTACACTATTTCAAAAGCCTTGCAAAAAGATATGGATCTAATTAAGCAAAATAGCTCTATCCATTGACTGGTTCCACTGTATTTTGGAAGTATCCAGGGTTTTCTTTAATAACATTCTTAGAAAAAAAAAATCTATTTTAATCTCCATGAAAATATATTCAGTCCTGGGTGTGTATCTTGCTTAGTGCTCTCAAAACATTCAGGCTTGGTGCCCTTCCAAATATTTTTTAAAACCCTACCACTCCATGACACTGACGGATTTAAACACAAGGGGCTGAAGGCAAAAACAAAGGTGTAGTGGTTGAACACTGTGCAGTTTTAAAGGTAATCTGAATGAAAGCCTTAAATAACCAATATAAAATAAGTTAGCATCTCAAAATTATTACCAACAGTAAGGCTTAATTTATTTTAATTATATTCATTTTTGTTGTTCAGAGTTTCTCATCAGTCATAAGATTATAGCAGAGGGGGGGAAAACTCTATTCATGCTTTACCACAGAGTTATAATTCATGTCTTCAATAATCCAAATCATGTGAATAAAACACATGCACTAATTGAAAAATAGCTAGGACAATACCATTAAATTTTTATGTGGAGTAATTTCTAGCTGATAACACACATTTCATGTACAACTCCAGACTCCCACCAAACCAGAGAGATGTCCCAGCAGGGGATGCTTGCTTAACAGAGAAAAAACTACTTTAATGACAGCACATAATGCATACCCTATGCACAACCCACAGAGAAGTCTGATTTCTTTTAACCCCTTTAGATAACATTCACAGTCAATGAATTAGTTGTTCTTGCATGCTTCTGAATTCCAAGAATTTTCTTTGTATTTTCCATCCCCTTATTGAACTCAAGTTACAAATTTTTATGTATATGTATATGCATTTCTCTCTATATAGATACATAGTGTTATGTAACTATATATTATGTATTAATACATAACTACATATATATGTTTGTGTGTGTAGTTTAACTGGCTTAATTTTTGCTAAAATAAAAATAGGACCACCTGATTTCTCTATTCTAGTTATCAAAATGAGTTTGGCTAGGTCATGGTCCTATTTACTATTGAAATCTAAGGCCTGGGGTGTAGTTAGGGGTGGTGGCTATATACTGAAGCGTGTTAGTTAAGAGTATATTTTAAATCCAGATTGGCAAAGGTAGTTATGCTGCAAGGGCTGATTTAAAATGTCAAGATTCTATAATATGTAGTCTTTTGAACCAGAATGACACTCCTCACCCACCACTGGGGCCATGTCAGCTCTAATCTGGGCCTCCATGAGAACAACTTCCTGATTTGGAAGGTAGCTGACTTGGAGATGTGGATATCCTTTGTTATTACAAAGCAAAACTATTTATCTTCAGTGAGAACTGGCAAGGAGTAGAGCTTTGTGTTTTAGTCCACCTTTGACATTCACACTACACTTTTTATCTCAGTATTTAAGCACTTGTAAAAATACATCATTGACACACCCCTGGTGTGAGGCAAACAGTAGAGGCATTTGTTAGCCCTGTGAAAATGAGTTACAAGGAAACTGGCAGATACTTATCCTTTATATTTATTTTTCAAGGACTTTTAGGTGCTGTCTTGTTCATTCTTACAGCATTTACCACAATTGGGAAGAAACATTATGTTTGGTATGTGTTTTGCAGACAAATCTGTTCAATGACTCTCCTCAAACCAGAAAGATCATATCACATTATTAAGGCTCCTCCTGCTCTTACTACTAGGTACATGGAATTAAACAGACTTAGGACCTTCAATTTTTTTTTTAATTTTTTTTAAGATTTTATTTATTTGATAGAGAGAGAATGAGAGACAGAGAGCATGAGAGAAAGGAGGGTCAGAGGGAGAAGCAGACTCCTTGCTGAGCAGGGAGCCCGATGTGGGACTTGATCCCGGGACTCCAGGATCATGACCTGAGCCGAAGGCAGTCGCTTAACCAACTGAGCCACCCAGGCACCCCGGACCTTCAACTTTTTAAATTACATTCTTAATCAGCATTTTGTTGTTAAGACCTTTGAATTTGTCAAGGGTATCTATAGGGCATATCTCTCAGGGACATTTGAATTGTGATCCTGGCTGATGGCAGAGGATGACCAGGCAAAGTAGTGCCCTGTGGTGAAATACCACATTTAGGTGACCTCTTCACTGTGACCCCTGTTATCAAAAAGCTAAAGAACCCTTCTTAGAGTTTATATGTTCTGAGAACATCCCCTCTCATCTCTTTGGCATCATCCTTCCAAGTAAAAATGGGGGAAAAATCAAATGAGTTGTTACATGAAGAAAATATATCTGAGTACACAATTTATTCTAGAAGAGACTGTTTTGAAGAATTGAAACAGAATCCATCTACATCCTGATGGGAAATTAAATGTGACACAGAGCAGTGCAGTACTTGCTGAGTTCAACCTGTTCTCAGTCCAGCCTTCTTGTGTGGCTACCTCAAAAGTCCTCATTTTTCTGAAACAGGCTTTTATTTCTATTCTTCATTATAGCTCAGTTATCGCCCTGCTTCCCTCCTTTCTTCCACAACACTTCTGTATTGAGAAAATAAATCTTTTCCTTCTTTCTTTCTTTTCCTTCTGCCTTTCATCCTTCTCTTCTTCCTTCCAGTGTGATGGATGTAATTCTAGATTCCAGGGATAGAAAGACTAGTAAGACAGGATTTCCATTTTCTTTCCCTGTCTGGTATCAAATGACTCTTTGGTATTTCCATAGACTTCCATAGCCATAGACTCTAAGGCTAACCCAAGGCATTGAGCCATCGCTGTATGTGACTTAACATAATCTTCATTTGTACTGTACTGTACTTTGTTGAGTACTTACTAAGTACCTAGCTCTACACTATACCCTGAGAATACTGAAATTAATACAATATCTTTTTTCCCTCAAGGAATTCATAGTATAGTGGGAGAGTCAGGGAATTAATTAAAATAAATACAGTAAGTGCTGTAGAAAATTATATGGAAACTTACAGGAAATAAATAAGGATCATGCATGGATTTTGGGAAGAGATGACTATTTGATCTAAATCTTAAATAATGATTAATGGTTAACCTGAGGAGGATGAGGTGGGTGGAGGGCGGGGGGAGGGACATATGAACATTATCCACAAAGGAGATAGCATGAACAAATGCACTGCGGAAGGAAAAAATAACATGGTAGAAGCAGGCGATTATGAGCAGTTTGTGGTTACTAGCACGGGTCACAAATTGGTAATACTGGGCAAACATTTGCCCTGAAGACTTCTCCCTCTAGCACAAATAAATTTGAAGGCTTTGGGAGGGCGAAGGTAGACTTCAGATTGTCACAGTTCCCAGAACTCCCTACTTCTTCTACCCAGTCTTCACTTTCTTCAGTTAACTGTCTAGGCTCTGAAAGCATGTGTTTGCCAGCCCCAAATTTTAAAGCAGAAAATGGACACAGATGAGGAGATGAAGCTGGAATAATTAGCAACAGCCAGATTATGGAGGGTCTAGAAACAATAAAAGAGTGGCTGGATTTTATCTTCTAGGCATTACAGAGCCACCTTAGGAACGAAAGTGATAAGGACAGATGAGACAGAACATTTTGTCATATGTATCATAGACTAACTGAAATCAGGGAGATTACGCTCCATTACTTTGCCTAGACCGGAAGAGAAACATGTGACTGAGGCCTGAATTGAGCTAATGAAAGAGGAGGCAGAGATGAGTATAGAGATTCAAAGGATGCTTTTGGGGGTTAAATTTGGCAGAACTTGGATGAAGAGGAGAGCCAGTGGGAAAAGAGAATGGTAAAATATCCAGGAAGTAGAGTTACCATGGACAGGTTCATTAAGAAGAAGAATGCAAAAGATTACAGGACAGCTAAGAGAGCACAGGGCACAGGGTGAAGCCTTCGGTGGTAGAAGGAAGAGAGCATGTTTATAGGCATCACTGCTTTGTGATTTATCAAAGCTAGCTTCCTCCACAAACTGCACACTAACTTCTACATTCCTGTTTTCATCTCTTTTTCACCCTTTGTTACATGTGAACCTTGCATTTAACTTACTGTCAAATTGCCAGCTATAGTCCTGGCCAAAATATACCCATTTCAAAATAGCATATACAAACACATTCACTTACAGGGCAAGCTCTTCTTCAAAATATAAGCAAACAGCACCTCAGTGACTCTCACTGGATAAACTGAATCTAGTTTGATATTTGAATAATTACTGTAAGAACTTTTACTGAAGACCTCCACAACTATCATCTAATATTTTAACAATTGAAGAATATGTAATAACAGACCTAATGCAATATTGTACAGTGACAAGGTTCTCATTTAACTTATAATGATAATGAATCTCCAAATCTGATTAATATTACCATTCCATTAAAGAACCTGTTAGGGTATTAGAACAGAAAGTCAAATAGTTTCTATTTTATGTTTAGATTTCAATCCTAGCCAAAAAAAATTAAAAGGGAGGTATTCACAAGTTCATGTTGATGACTATAGCTCCATTTAACCATTACAAAGTTCATGGAGAGTACAGGAAGTGAACTACTTACTGCTTACATTGAAAGGAACGCTTGGTGTACTCAGCTCCCTCCCAGATAGATGGCTAAGCTGCAGAGAAAAGGAAATAAAGCAGATATTTCTAATACTAATTAGCTTGTGCTGTATAAACACTTTATACTGAGAAAGGATTTTATCATTTGAATTTCGGGACATTTCAGATCTATGGTCCTTATTAAAGGGGTAACATTTGGCAAATAGCATTATTTCTTTTGTCCTTTCAGTGTAATTTCTACAGTGCTGAGCTTCATGAATCTTGATTTATGCACTACTCTCAGTGAGTAGCCAAGTTATATATACTACACTGGTAAAGTTAGATGAAACTATCATTAATATCCATTTCTTCAAAAGGTGGTGATCCCTAAGAACTCCAGCCAATGACTCAGAAGATGCAGGTACCCTCTTCATTTTGTTAAAAAGGCTTATCCTCCACTGAAAAGTAGAATGTTGACTAGTATGATATATAAAATACCAAATTATATAGCATCAAATTATTTGGAAAGAAACGAGAGATTTTTCAGGGCAGGAGAAATAAGCAGCCTTCTTCCTTTCACAGAAAGTTCTAAGAACATTATGATAAATTCACATTTATTTATAAACTGTTGATACAACTTCATGTTTCTGTCAAAGTATTAGACATCTCCTGAGATAGATAGCTGTTCAAGCTTATGTAACACTAATTTCAACTACTGTCCTTATCTAAATCTAGGCCAATGTCTTCATAAACTTGATCCTAAAATCTGTGAACTCTGGGCAGCCCTTGTCTAGTTACATGACTCTCAGTTTCCAGGTCAAGTCAGAAAAGCTGACATGAACAAGCTTCTCTGTGCTTCCTTCATTTCTGGCAAGAACTTAGGAGGAAAAAAATGAACAGGGTAAGATTAGAGTCCCTTTGAACCCCAAATGATCCAGGACTCTGGTTGAGTGAAAGTGGCTTTGGGTGATGATGTCATTTACACATCAATGTCTGTCTCTCTTGTTATCATTGTTCCACAGGGACTGTTTCTGTTAGAACTTCAAAAAGTCCTTTATAGCTTAAAAGTGCGTGCGAGCTATCAACAGCCAGTTTCCTTATTTGTCCTTTTCTCCCTTGGCTCTTTTGCTTTTCTTCACTAGTACTTTAACACAGACTTGAACTTGCCGGCTAGTTTTGTTTTAATAATGCTAGCACACTCTGCTGTATATTGGTAACATCACAACAGACTCAGTATTCACTTTGACACTGTTCTGTGTCTCAACACAGCTGTCTATCTCAGCTAGCTAATTTGGAGCTGAGGATGAATACATCCTTTAGGTTGGGCAGCATTCCAGTAATCATTTTTGTTGTTGTTATGGCCAAATGATCATGTTTTATAACTTTTTTTCAGCATGACTTTTTTTGCACAATTTTCCCAGCATGATTCATTAGCATCAGATATATAAATGAACAAGTCAGTTTAGCCTTTTAACCACCCCATTTATTTTGTCTTCTCAATGAGATATATTAGTAACCAACTGACTGAGTTTCAAATGTCTGTCCTCTTATTTTTTTACTCCCCACCCCACCCACCCCGTTTAAGCATTCATTCATGGCTTAGAAGAATGCCACAGCATTATTTTAGTGCTTTAAAATAAAATTTTCTCTTAATAACATCAAGAAAGGAAAACAACATTTTCAAGCCACAAAGATTAGTAATGTCGTAGAAGCTTAACTTGCTAGAGTATAATGAGAAGGATATCGACAGATCTTTGCTGCAAAAAAATCACGAGCATTACTTAATGAGAACACCCACTGGATTTGGCATATATATTATCAATGGATAGTGCAAAATAACTAAAATAAGAATGCACATCCTTCATTGAAACCATCCTAATCATTAATAAACCGATTGAAAAGTGAAGTCATTCAGAGCTACTGAACTGTATGTCAGTCTTCCTCCCTTGTTGGTTCCATACATCGCAAGAAGGAAAGTAAGAATGAATTAGATGAGATGCTATGAGAGATGGTAGGTCAATGGGGCCATCATTCTGCATTTCTGAAGCACATTTCCTAGACCTAATGTCGCTAGAGTCTCATTATAATAGGGATCAAGATCTATGTTTAAAGATATTATAATAAGACAGACCATGATGTAAATCCCTCTGGAATGAGGTAAGAACAAGAGTATATGTGTGTTTTATATTGAATGTTTTTAAAGAATGGGTACCAATGAATAAATCTCAAACTACTTGTTTTGAAGCTGTAAATCCTATAACAAAATACAACATATCAAAAATCATAAATAGTGGCATTGTTGCTGAGCCAGCTAATGAGTTCTTCTGTTCTGGATCTAAATACACCAGGTGGCACCAATATGAATAGAAGACAAAGATGTTTCTTTTCCTCCTCCTGGAAAATTATTACAACCATCTGTTAAGTTTTCTTATTTCCAGTAAACATTATTTCTAGTTTCTTACTTGCTTTGGAAGCAAAACACACAGCATTACATAATCTCTTCAGTGTTGGGAATACCAAGAACAAGTAATGCACACTTATGTCATTTACCAGCATAACCTCAAAATTTCAGCAAAAGTATTGATAAAATTAGGGATGCTAAAGAGGTTGATGTCAAGTCGCTTATAACCAAAAGAGGCAAATAAGAAGGATAGCGAGACTCTGACCTAATTGGAACTATCCATGATAATGTACATCCAGAGGCTGGACATGATCCCCAACACAAAATCTGACTAACCCCTCCCCTCTGCAATCTGAAACAGCACCCAAAAACACCGTAAACTAAGAGGACTTTGAGTAGTCTTTGTTTCTTCCCAGTTTGGGGAAATTTTAAATGGTTTTCGTGTCAATAAAAAGCATTTTTTCAATTATTCTGCAAACTTTATAGCTTTTAATTAAAGCATTTAATTGAATTAAACAACCGAAATATGATCTGAATGATAGCTGAGAATCTCTCAGACTCAAGACAGTTAGAATACAATTTACTTCCCTACAAAATAATTACAAACTTCTTAACTGACATGATTTACTGCTCATCTATAAACTTGAATTCAAATGTATATATTCTTCAAAGAATAACAATAATAGTAAAGTAGTTCGGGAGGAACAAAAACAAGAGGATGATGGGGGAATAAATGAGAAAGAAAGTTTAATAGGAAAATAGATATTTCTTAAATCTGCAATGGCACTTTACATTAACAAAATACATTTTGATAAGAATCTTGGCCCCAGGCAAATTGAACCATGAAAAATCAGCTCCCTGAGTGTTCCTGTCAGGGGCCAGTGATGGAGGGATCCCTGTAAATTCTTAATCTGCTTTTTTTTCAGGGCAGGACAATATAGCTCTGCTGAAAGGAAGGTCGAGCTGCTGAACCTCCACAGTAGGTAACCCAGAAAGCAATCAAGCTGAGCTGGCAGGGAGTGGATTCCAACTGCACTCTGTGGTGAGGCCTTTTCTCTCCCTCTGCAGGTACCATACAGAAGGGAAGATTCCTAGGACTTGTGGCTTAATTTCTCTGGCTACCGCACTAATCGCACGCATCCCATAATTACTGTCTTTCTTTCTTCCTCCAGACTGTCATTCTTCTGTCTCTTAGCTCCATCCCACAGGCAGACAGTGTCTATACAAAGGCCGAGCTAGTTAGCCAGCCACCTGAGGGAACGCTGTGCCTCCACCGTGCTCCCCTCTGCCTTTTTTTTTTCTCTTTTTTCCCCCTCACTTGTCACCCCTCCCAGCCTCCTTACTAAAGAATATTTAATTTGCATTCTTTCCCAGCTAAAGCAGAGTTAAAGGGAATTGCTTCATTAAATAAGATGCCTGTGCAGAAAGCCTCAGCAATCTGTGAGTCAAGTCTGGATTCCCATAGAAATAACCACAGATACCCCAGGTACAGCCAGGGTACCACAAAGAGATGCCCTACGCAGCCTCCAGTGGTGTCAGAGCTGGCCTGGCCCTGCCTTTAGCATCTTAACAAGTGTGACCTGTAACTCCTACCCTGGACTGGGCCCTAGAAGGCTTTTCACGTTGATTTATGGATTTTCAGTTGTCAGGACTGAAGCTGTTGAGAAATTTCTAGTCAAGCTACTGAGGAAATTATAACAATATGTGTACATGACTATAAAACTGAACAGGAGTGGGGCTTGTGTCTTGCCCACCAAGCCTAGTTTGCCTTCTTGTGGGTCAGGAGCATCTTCCTCCGTCTGGGTAAGTACATGAAGAGGCTAACAAAAGAATATTCAAAAGGCTCTGGCTTGTGGAGCCATATACATCTTTCAGTGTCATTGCTGTATGTCTTCCTAGGACCCTGGGGTAGGCATGCTAACCACTTACGTAAAAGATTGATTGGTTTCCAGTCCTGGAGCATCTGGAGGCATTGTAGAGACAGTTTATGGTAGCCCTGGAGGTGCAAAGCACCTCGTACCATGCTGAGGTGACCCCATCGGTAAAGTGTTAATTGGCTCTGAAGGGAGCCTCATCTGGTCAATCCAGATGGAGATGCAGATTTATCTCCTTAGATTGAAAACACCACAAAAATGCCAAGCCACCTTCTGAGAAGAATGGAATTGATGCTAGGCAATAACAGATTGTCGATATAATGAAAGGTTAAAGAGCAATCAAATGACTTGTACTTCCCCCATTTTCTATAATGAACAAAGCTGGAGTGTTCACAGAGCATAAAAGCAATTTAACTTATCTGTTTTGTTTAATTTTGAAAAAATATTTTAAATGCCAATGTCAATCGATTCTTGGGTTGTGGCCAAAATAATAAAGTATACTCAATAATTATAAATAAATCAGAAGGACAAATGATGTTTACAGACATAGTTTAATTCACACTAGACACCGCCTGCATACTTTAAGTCAATAATCTAGAGCTCTCTTAGAATAGTATATACCTCAGGAAGACTTATTAAAGTACATTAACTCTGGTTACCCCTAAAACATAGCCTAAGAACAAAGGACAAAACGTTTCTTAATTCTAAATACTATTATATTCTTGTTAAATATCTAGCTCCTCAGGTATGGGGAATTTTATCATAAGACACCATAACATCATGAATGTAACATGATTACAACAAAGCTTAGTATGTGGTACTTGCTCAGTATAGGGAAGCTTTCATCCTTACGCTTAAAAAGGAATTAGAAAATCAGTGAAGATTTTAGAAGATAAAAAATACTCTTCCATGGAGAGCACTTATCTTCAGCTATGAATCTCATTATGGTCAGAAGATAATGATGATTCATAACCATTACTTATCCTTCATCAGTCACTGTATCAAGTATTTTCTGTATGTTTATGAAATCTCTAGCTTCACAATCACCCCTCAGAGTAGCTATTATAACCAATGCAGCTACCTAAATCTCTAAAATCTTTAAAAGGAGAGAAAATATAATAAAATGCTTCAAACATTGATATCTTTCAACAATTTATTTGTTATTCTGGATTACAAAGTAACATTATTTATGACTCTTTGCTTGTACAAGTACATGCCCGTTTCTACATTTTAACACCAGATTGAGCATGTGGGAAAAGAGCCACAAGTTTAATCTTTACTTAGGTGACTTGTGAACAATACTTACAATAGAACAAGCTATACTCAGCTTTGGAGACAGATGGGATCAGCTACCACAGAGAGAATAGAGACAAGTTGGGACACAAAACCTCAACTATCCCTTTGACCCCTTTGATGTTCTCTGCACTCCTGCCTGGATTTACACAGTGAAAGGGCTGGGACAATCATGTCTATTACTGCTGCTTCACTATGCTTAAGGCAAGCTGGCAAGGAAATTTTCCTTGACTATTCCACTTAATAAAAATTGTTTAGGAAAGAAGCCTGAAACGGTGCTAGGGAAATTTGATCAGTATGCTAGGCTCATTGCAGAGATTTAATCATTTAGTATTCTGGTTTTTCAGGTGAAGAAAAATTAAATATGTTTGTTTGTTTGACATATTTTCCCACTGGACAGCCTCAGAAACAGCATAATGACTAAGGAATGGGACCATCAGAGGCTGCACTTTCTATGACTATTTTCCCCTCATCCTTACAAACAGGAACTCATTTTAAGAAACAGGTTTGTTTTTCTCCACAGTTAAAGTATTTCTTCATTCATCTAAGCATTCCTGGGGAAATAAGTGTTTATATCTATGTGAGTTTTCTACATAATTGAAGCTTACTCCTGTAAAAGTTGAACATTTTTTAAGCCAATTTTCATCAACATTTTTCTAAAACCTCCATCTGAATTATTGAATCTCTTAAAATTAACTTCTTAAGAAAAGATAATGCTCATATATAATCAGTAATGTCCCTTATAAAGTGTTTCTAAATTCAAACTGTATAAATTGAATCTTATCTTCCCAATGAAACAATAAGCCAGTTTTATATCCTTTACCAAAGGCCTGTTGTTGCTGAAGCAGAATCATAAACATATTTCACCATCTCTGGCCAACTCATATTTTTTTCCATATTATGGCTTAAATAGGCCAAAAATGGTAACACACACACAACTTTAGTATGTCATAGAAACTTATAATAATGTGCTATTATATAATTAATATTCAATATTTAGTGTATTAAGTTCTTATTGTTTTGTCTGTAAAAAGAAAATGTGAGATGAAGTAACACCTTCACTAAGAAAAACTCTAGAGAGTTCAACAGCAATCACTGAGGAGTGTTTTATAAGAAACATGGGACTAGTTACTGCACTTTTTAAAACAAGTTCTGGAATACCTATTGTATTGAGTTTTTAAATTCTCATTGTGTATTTCCCTATGTCAAACAGAGACATTAAAGACAAAAAAAATATCATTTTCTTCCACCTTTGAAATGAATGTTTTTTTATTCTTGTATTGTAATTTCTATCAATGCAAACAGCTTTACCTTGTGCCTTCATGAAATGAGCACTACATTTAAAAAATCACATTTGCATTCAATTTTATATCATTGATTATCCATTAATGAATTGCCTTTTATAGGCAACTCAGAAGCACATGATAGTGAATTTAACCATAACTCCACAAAATCAAATATCTTTGCCTCTTAGTCAAGACCTTTGTACTGCTATTTTAAAGAATTCTTAAAGTTTGGTTTTGGTGTGTCATTCCAAGTACTGAATTATTATGTATGGTCTAACCAGATCAGCAGCACTGAGTATCCTATGAGAAGCATTAAAGGTAAATAGGAGATTTTGGGGGGAGTTTGTTTAGTTTTTAACATCCCTGTTCACATCTTTAAAAAAAATCATGTGTTTTGTGATTTTGATGGTATAATTTGGGAGATGATTCCTAACAAAGGAAGCTAAGATAAATGCCTTAAATACATAAATACCTGAAAATTTTCATAGAGGGTATCAAAGAACAGGAAGATAATAGACAACTTAAATCTAGTATGGCTAGGAATTCTTGACAAACCAAGTGCCCAGCTGCAGAGGCCAAACAAGTTAACCATTCAGCCACCATAGATAGCCACAGTTTATCTTCAGGAAGAATCACAAGGGTCTATAATTCCTTACAGAGTCATGAAGGCATTGAAATCGAAGTACTAGTTTTATGCACTGCAGATGTATACTGTTTTAATTCCTACATAAGATTCCAGACAATCATGTATTAAGTTAAAAAAAAAAATCTCTGTATATTTGAAGATGGTACAAAGATTTGGAAAACATCTCTTTAATTCTTGTCTTATTTGAGACAACACAGCATTCTTAAACAGAAAGAAAAAAAAAACAAGACAGAAGTCAGAGAGAGGAAGATTCAGAAGTAACAGAGAAAGAATAATCAAAGTCAAAAAGTTTGAGACACTATGACAAAAATAAAAGCAATTGAGGATCAATGAATTTAAGAAAAAGCATGACAGAACATTCTTAGCCTCCAGTTATGACAATACAGAAGTTACACCTGAAATTCTTCTGTTAAAAATATGTAGAAATGTGGAAAACAGCAATATAAAAAGGATTATAAGTATTTTGCTGAGTTTTCAAGAAATAAGGGGAAATGCAGTTTTAAGGAGAAAAGAAAAAAGAGGGAACTGAAAATATAACTGTAATTAGCTAAATCTGTGGCTTCTGTGAACACAAGGTGGTGAATATAAGGTAAAAAGCCTAATTTGGGGCCTTTCTAACCCAAAGGCCTTGGTTTTAAAGTCTACATGAAGATAGGAAAAGAAACATTGGACCTCATGAGGGAGTGATTGGAAAACATAAAGTTAGGAACCTCAGGGGAACACTTCCTTGGTATAAGGATGGACAAGAGAAATTCTGCCCACCACCACAGGGAGGTATTGAGGGAATGTGTCTCTCAGGTCTCTGGATGACCAAAAACAAAACCAAAAAAAAAGGGGGGGTGTTCTTATGAGAATTCCACACTTGTGGCCCATGTTTATTTGAAGTTTGAAATTATAATCTCCTTATGATTTGGAAAGCCCCGAGTCAAGAAGTGAATTTAAAAATTCATCTTTGGTGAAAACACAAGAAATAACAAGTGTTGGCAAAGATACATGGATTCATGCACTGTTGGTGGGAATGCAAGCTGGTGCAGCCACTGTGGAAAACAGTATGGAGGTTCCTCAAAAAATTAAAAATAGAAATACATGTGATCCAATAATTCCACTACTGGGTCTTTACCCAAAGAAAATGAAAACACTAAGTAAAAAAGATATATGCACCCCGATGTTTACATGTTTATTGCAGCATTATTTACAATAGCCAAGATATGGAAACAACCCAAGTGTCCATCCATAGATGAATGGATAAAAAGATGTGACATATATAGACAATGGAATATTACTCACCCATAAAAAGAATGAAATCTTGCCATTTGCAACAACATGGATGGATCAGAGGACATAATGCTAAGTGAAATAAGTCAGAGTAAGACAAATACCATATGATTTCATTCATATGTGGAATTTAAGAAACAAAACAAACAAACAAAAAAAGAGACAAGCAAACAAACAAAAAAAACCAGATTCATAAATATAGAGAACAAACTGGTAGTTACCAGAGGGGAGGTAGGTGGAGGAATGGGTGAAATAGGTGAAGGGGATTAAGAGTATGTTTAACACAATAAGCACTAAGTGATGTGTAGAATTGTTGAATCATTATATTGTACACCTGAAACTAACATAACACTGTGCATTAATTACAGTTGAATAAAAAAATAAAACAAAATAAAATATTAAAAAAATTAATCTTGGGTTTGATGATATCACTGAGGAACCTGGCAGAATGTGATTGTCACTACAGAAGGGTAAACCATTAACTCTGATCACACACAATTCCCATTGACAAGTTCACAGTGAAGATGCATTCACAATTAGAAATTTCAAAATTCATAAGGAAATAATTATAAGCTAGAGTCAACAGAAAAAAACAAACAAAAGGATTAGAAAACCAAGTACTTAAGATGGCAAAATAATTAGCTGGATATTATAAAATGCTTTAAGCAAAGATACAAATAAAGGAATTGCAAAAGAAAGTGCATACACACAGAGAGAGCTCAGAAATAAGAACAAAAAAAGGTGCCTGGGTGGTTCAGTTGGTTAAGCATTTGCCTTCAGCTCAGGTCATGATCCAGGTCCTGGGATCCAGTCCCGCATCAGGCTCCCTGCTTAGCAGGGAGTCTGCTTCTCCCTCTGCCCCTCCCCTTGCTCATGCTCTCACTCTCTCTCTCTCAAATAAATAAATAAAATCTTTAAAAAAAAAAAAAAGAAAGAAGAACGAAAAGATGTAGAAAGAACAAAGAAAACTCTACAAAAGAGAGATAGTCATTGAAATGTAAAAATAAATAACAGACATTAAGGAGGGCACATGATGTAATGAGCACTGGGTATTACATAAAAGACTGATGAATCACTGACCTTTACTTCTGAAACTAATAATACATTATATGTTAATTAATTTAATTTAAATTTAAAAAATATATAGTAGACGTAAAGAGATTAAAATAGTAATTATCATATTACATGTGCTCCATAAATTTTAGCAATTGTTATTGTTACCTAACTGAGGCATTTCTATTTGCTAGATATTGGAAATGATGTTTTTACAGTTCCTAATGTAGTTATTTATTTTTTGAGAATTGTGCTAATGTTTCTCATCAGCCAATATCATATATGACTTACAAAGTATGGCCATGCTGAATGTCCTACCTAAAACTCTACTTCTTTCTTAGAAACATAACATTTGAATTTAGAAAACATGCATAACTAAAAATGTACAGCTAAAGCCATTAAACTAATGATCAAAAACTCAATTTAAATAAATAAATAAAAGACAGACATAGTTAAAGAAGAGGATTAATGAACTGGTAAAAATAAATCTGAGGAAATGACACAGAATGAAGCACAGAAAGATTAAGAGATAGTAAACACAAGTGGTTTAAGAGATACAGAAAGCAGGGTGAAAGGATCAAGTTCTGATAGGATGTATAGAAGGAGAAAAGAGATAAATAATAGGCCGGTTTCAAGGACCATAATCCCTACACAGGATAAATAAAATTAAATTCCTTTCTAGATATATTATAGTAACACTGCTGCATACCAGAAAGAATGAAGTCTTAAGCCCATGATAGAAGAAAGATTAGAGGGGTGCCTGAGTGGCTCAGTCATTAAGCATCTGCCTTCAGCTCAGGTCATGATCCCAGGGTCCTGGAATCGAGTCCCGCATCGGGCTCCCTGCTCAGCAGGAAGCCTGCTTCTCCCTCTCCCACTACCCCCTGCTTGTGTTCCCTCTCTCACTGTCTCTCTTTGTCAAATAAATAAATAAAATCTTTTTTAAAAATCATCTATAGAAATAGCATGCATTGTAGTTATGGACATAAACTAAAGGTGGAAAGAAAGTGGATACATTGAATAACATGCATCCAACTTACTGTAAGAATTAAATATAGGGATTTGTTAAGATTGTTTTGGGTTTTGTTTTTCTTTTTGGTCTAGGTAAAATAATGAATTAATTAATCCAGAAATATTTCAAACAGTTAGAAAAATGGAGTTAAATCTTTGTGAAATTAAACAATAAGACAATAAATATTGTCTTATATTAAAACAAATATAACAAATAAAAAAAGCTAAACATATTGAGCTATACGTGTCAGGAACATTTCAAGTGAATAAGTCACAGAGATTCTACCTCACTGAGGGCCGCAAATGACTAAAACCTAGTGTTTCCTTTAAAAAACATCTAATGCAATCCTAGTCTGTGTATAATCTGTGTATCACTCACTTTGTTCTATGCTAGTCATACTTACAATATTTTCGTTCTCTCTGTAGGTTTTTTTTCTCTTTTTAAAATATAGATGTAGATAATTGGAGAGCAGAGGGAAAAAGAAAATTCAACATTTTTTTTTTTTCTGAGGAAAGGCTAGAGCAACTATTGCTATTCAATCTGGAGGAGACTCAGATGGCAAGTGAAAGCAGACTTTAAATATTTAAAAGACAACAGAAGAGCAATTAAATCAGTTATGTGTGTCTCAAGAGGACTTAAATATGATCAAATGATAGACTATTATCATGAGGCAGAATCTGACTCAACAACAGAACTCAGATGAATTTTAGCCATATGAAAACTGAATCAACTGATTCAAGTGGTAGTGATTTCCATATCACTGGGAAGATTGCCAGTTATATAAAGTGCCAGTACAGTGAATCCAAGATGGGAGTTAGAACAGAGATTTCCATAGTAAATTCAATTCTAATTTTTTTCATTTTATAATACGCACAATTTTTACTTACTCACTTCCTCTTTTTTGTCTTTTGTTATTCTTTTTCAATTGGTTAATATTCACCAGCAAAATTTTTATGATCTGATAGTATACAATTTTTAGATCTGGTTATTTTCCATTGCCAAAGTTGGTAGGAGAAAAAAGAAAAACTTTATCTCAGAATATCTTCAAGAGCTGAATTTCTGTTTTCTGAAGTGTTCTTATAGTTTTAGTCTGAAAATACTAGTATGGTGAATTTCTAAATATTCTGAGCCATCAAATTATATAGTTAGAAACTACTAACTAATTTAACTGTGGATTAGTTTAGCAACTAATATACCTAAGTATAAGAGAGAGCTCTTGGATTTTCTTTTAATCAAGGAGAGAAAAATGGTTTAGGAAGCTAGTCAGTATAACAAAGCATCATATAACTAATGAGAGTGTGTAAACAAAACAGATGCAAGAAAAGTTTTAATTGAAGTCATATGAAAAAGTAAACAATTCAAATTGATCAGCAGACAAAGGCTATTGGTGACAACAAATCCCACTTTAGTGTTTTTAACTATAATACTACCTGCTTTAAACTATTGTCTATAAAATGATAGAATTTAGAACAAAATGGCCAAAAAAAAGTATATCTGATAATAACTCATATTTTTCTACCATCATTAACCTATTATTGATTTGGAACCTAATATATGACAGGCATTGTTTACTCACATGGAGTCTAATTAAGAAAGGAAATCAGTAATTAAGTCTAACAAAGTACATAAATTTTCATGTAGGATTTATCATGATTGTATTTAGTTAAATGTAGTGTTGAACATTCTAACAAAAGGAGACAATTTTACCTTGAGGACCACAAATCCTTCTGATTATTCTTTCTTCTCTGTGAAAATAGTAGAAAGATTTTGTTGCATGGACTTCATAACTTCTATGTTAATTCCTCAAAAAATATATTTTCTTTTTTGTTGAATTCTACCCCATACAGAGCCCTACTCTAATGCATTCCCTGATAGCCTCAGTTTTATACTTCACAACATATTAGTATAAGCAGGAAAATTAAAAATATATAAAAGAAAGAAGCTGCTCAAATTTGACACTGACAAAAGCAAGAAATGATAGTTAACATATTCACAGAGGAGAAAATGAAAAAAGGCACAAAATTATTTTATAAAGTAGAAGATTTAGGCTACTTAGTGTGAACATAATCATCTCTTCACATGTCAACAAACCCTGAGGAATATACAGCCTTGTTTAAGATTAAAGTTTTAAATAGGGGCACCTGGGTGTTTCAGTCTGTTAAGTGTCTGATTCTAGGGCGCCTGGGTGGCTCAGTTGGTTAAGCGACTGCCTTCAGCTCAGGTCATGATCCTGGAGTCCCCGGATCGAGTCCCGCATCGGGCTCCCTGCTCAGCAGGGAGTCTGCTTCTCCCTCTGACCCTCCCCACTCTCATGCTCTCTCTATCTCATTCTCTCTCTCAAATAAATAAAATAAAATCTTTAAAAAAAAAAAAGTGTCTGACTCTAGGCTTTGGCTTAGGTCATGATCTCATGGGTCGTGGGATTGAGCCTTGGGTCTGGCTCCATGCTCAGCAGCAAGTCTACTTGAGACTCTCTCCCTCTGCCCCTCTCTCTTTCTCTCTCTAAAATAAATAAATCTTTTTAAAAAGTTTTAAATAAAGGCTGAATGATCTATCAATTCTTAAATTGCAAGTCATACATTATTTAAGAAGACAGAGATAACTTAGAAACATTCCCAAGAAAATAGTTAAAATGATAAAAATTTTGGTTCTTAGAGTTGTATGTTTCAAATATCTGATGCCAAAAAATAAGGTTTTATTTTGAAATTGTGAATTCATGATTTAAAACAACTTGTTGACTAATTTAGTTGAGTTGAATTACCAAATGATTCAAATTTGGAGATTTTCCAGGATTTTTTAAGTGAAAATCACTTTGCTTTATAGAAACAGTATTTCCAAATTTAAAGGAATTTAGGCAATGCAAATGAGTACTAAAAAGCAAGATGAAAAATTTCACCTAGAAATAACTATCTGAAACATACAGAAATATGGACAGAGGATGGATGGATGGATGGATGGATGGATGAATAAATAAAACTACTTGTAAAAAATGGAATATTACATGTGTTATTTCAAGGAAAAGGATTAAATTTAGTTTTCCTTTATGGGAATAGAAGACACATGAAATAAATATGAAGAAATTTCTAAGCACAATGCAAATATTTATTTATAATAAAAGATACTTAGATTTCTTAGATCAGTTCTGAGACAGACATAAATAAAGCATTTATTATAACTGTATTTTGTCAAGTTTCCTGTATTACAAATAGCTTTTATTCATTCATTTGCTATCATAGTTGGTTGCATACAATTTTGTAACTTTTAAAAACTATGTATTTTATCATAAGAAAATGTCTTTGCATACTGTTTAGTGTTTTTGTTTAGTGCTGTTATAAACATTATTATATTTGTTCCCATGATATATATCTAAGAGCATAATTATGGGTCAAAGTAGATAGCCTCAGATTTCCAGCATGACTCTGGACTGAGTTTTTAACTGTCTTTTGCAGACAATGTGCAAACAATGTTATGTTTATATAACTATCATGCTATTCTTTTCTTGCAGAATCTTGCACAGAACTGTCGGTCCTATTTCTCTGATACAGTGAATGACTTCTTAACTTCCCTTTATCTGAGAATAATTTGTTTTCCATGATGAGCTAAAATATAAGGGCTGGATATTTCATGTCTTATCCATTTATTCTGTCACTTGGAGACATGGCAGAAAAAGGAAGAGCTCAGGGGAAGTTGTACAGGAACTGTTACAGTTCCTGAGCCTCTTTCTCATGTCTGAGGTTCTGTTAAATGCCCTGTATATGACACTGCTTCTATTTATCCTATTATGCCCTTCACCAAATATAGCATACAGCTCTAGAACTTCCATTCAATAGTCAACCTTGTTGGTCATTTCAATACATAGTGTACTGATTACAAAAGTGGGCTCTGAATCAAATTGAATTCAAATAAAAGTTCTGCCATTTACTAGCTGTATGGCTTTGGTAATTTACTCAAACTCTTTGCCTCAGTCTTCTCAGCTGTAAAAGAGAATAATAATGGTAACAACATAATAAGTTTACTATAAGGATTAATAAGATAATTTATTTAAAGTACTTGGGAACAGAATAGAAAGCTCAGAAACAAACCCATGCTTATATAGTCAATTAATTTACAATAAAGAAGGCAAAAATATACAATGGGGGAAGACAGTCTCTTCAATAAATGCTGCTGGGAACACTGGAGAGCTATAAGCAAAAGAATGAAATTGGACCAGTTTCTTACACCATACTCAAAAATAAACTCAAAATGGATTAACGACCTAAATATGAGACACGAAACCACAAAACTCCTAGAAGGAAACATAGTAATTTCTTTGACATTGGCCTTAACAACATTTTCCTAGATATATCTCCTAAGGCGAGGGGAACAAAAGGAAAAATAAACTATTGGGACTGGATCTAAATAAAAAGCTTTTGCATAAGTGAAGGAAACCACCAACAAAATGAAAAAGCAACCCACTGAATGGGAGAAAATATTTGTAAATGATATATCTGATAAGGGGTTAATATCTAAAATATATAAAGAACTTCTACAACTCACCACTGAAAAACCCAAACAATTTGATTTAAAAATGCACAGAAGACCTGAACAGACATTTTTCCAAAGAAGACATACAGATGGCAAACAGGCACATGAAAGATGATCAATGTCACTAATTATCAGGGAAATATAAATCAAAACCACAATGAGATATCACCTCACACCTATCAGAATGGCTAGGATAAAAAAGATAAGAAATAACAAGTGTTAGTGAGGATGCGGAGAAAAAAGGAACTTTCACATGCTGTTGGTGGAAATGTAAATAGGTGCAGTTACCATGGAAAACAGTACAGAGGTTCCTCAAATAATTAAAGATAGAAATACTATATGATCGACATATAGATTGACAGCAGCCCTACGGCTCCCCATCCTACCACCGGACCCCCTGCCGTTTCTCCAGCCTCTGAGAACCAGAACGGGAATGGACTGAATGCCCCACCAGGCCCTGGTGGTGGCCCGCACCCCCCTCACACACCCTCACATCCCCCCAGCACCCAAATTACCCGAAGCCAGCCCAACCACACACCTGCTGGCCCTTCGGGCCGTCCAGCAACCCCGTTAGTAACGACAAGGAAACCCGGAGGAACAGCAAGAGATAGCAAGACATCCTTCCTCCCTTCCCGCCACCCACCATAGCCCCAGCGTCTCCTAGAGCACACAGCCTTCTACTAGGCTGCTGGCTTTTGGGGGGCTGGGGGTGGGTAGGTAGTCGTATTTGAGCCACTAAATTTCACTGGAGGGGTGGTGAACAGTGGCCTTATCCACCCTAAGCCCATACTCCCTGCCTTACCCAGCTGAAGCTGCCTATCCCCTGGGATTTAAGGCTCTCTGCCCGCCTCCTTCCTCTTAGAAACGACAGTCACAGTCTGTTTCTGGTGTGTGTGATGTGGAAGTCAAATTGAATCCCTCCTTCCTAATAAACGTTACCACTCTGTAAAAAAAAAAAAAAAAAAAAAAAAAAATCCCACTACTGGGTGTTTACAGAAAGAGAAAACAAAACACTAATTTGAAAAGATACATGCACCCTTGTGTTTATTGCAGTATTATTACAATAACCAAAACATGGAAGAAACCCAAGTGTCCATTGATACATGAATGGATAAAGAAGATGTGACATATATACACCATGGAATATTATTCAGCCATAAAAAAGGATGAGACTGTGCCATTTGCAAAAACATGGATGGGCCTACAGGGCACTATGCTAAGTGAAATAAGTCAGAGAAAGACAAATATCATATTATTTCACTTATATGTGGAATCTAAAAAACAAAACAAATGAATGAACAAATAAACAAAAAACAGAAACTGACCCATAAATACAGAAAACAAACTGATGGTTACCAGAGGGAAAGGGAGTGGGGGGATGGGCAGAATGGGTGAAGGGAAGTAGGAGATATAGGCTTCCAGTTATGTAATGAATAAGTCATAGAGATAAAAGATACAGCATAGGGAATATAGTCAATGGTACTGTTACAGCATTCTATGGTGACAGATGGTAGTTACACTTGTGGTGAGCAAGTAAGACTTGTTAAATCACTGTTGTACACCTGAAACTAATGTAAAGTTTTGTGTCAACTATTCTTCAATTAAAAAAGCAGAAAAAGAAAAACACAGACCATATAATGACAATTTTTTTTAAATATTTTATTTATTTATTCATGAGAGTCAGAGAGAGAGAGAGAGAGAGATGCAGAGGCAGAGGGAGAAGCAGGCTCCCCGCCCAGCAGGGAGCCCGATGTGGGACTCGATCCCAGGACCCCGGGATCATGACCTGAGCCGAAGGCAGACGCTCAACCATCTGAGCCACCCAGGCGCCCTATAATGACAATTTTTTAAACGAGGCAAAAAACTTGGGAAGCACAGTATTACATAAAATAATGGAAATAAATCTAAGCCTATCTATCATATCAGTAAGTACAAACAAGATAAAATCACTGTTAAAAGAACTCTCAACTTCTTCTTTCTGTAGTGTGCAACAAACCAAACATTCACTACAAATAACTGGAAAAATATGGATGTAAAGTATACAAAACACTTACTGAAGGTAATTCAAACAGGCAGTATTTGAGGGCCCAAGATTTCAGAGAGAAGAAACCTCATTGAGATGAACCCAACATTTTGAGTCCCTTTCACTGGAAGGTAAAAATGCCCATAATAACTGGAGCAAAGCAAGAGGCTGATGAATCAAGGGGAGAGCTGAGCAGAGAGCAGTACCTAAGCAGAGTTGAGCAGTGTCTCATAGCTAAGGGGGCCAAAAAATAGACTTCAGCACTTCTTTTTTTTTTTAATCCAATTAGCCAATTTATAGTACATCATTAGTTTCAGATGTAGAATTCATTTATTCATCAGTTGCATATAACACCCAGTGCTCATCACATCATGTGCCCTCCTTAATGCCCATCACCCAATTGATGATTGGGTCCCTCCAGCAACCCTCAGCTTGTTTCCTATAGTTTAGAGTCTCTCATCATTTGTCTCCTTCTCTGATTTCTTCCCATTCAGTTTTCCCTCCCTTCCCCTATGATCCTCTGCACTGTTTCTTATATTCCACATGAAAGAAACCATATGATAATTATCTTTCTCTGATTGACTTATTTCACATAGCATAATACCCTCTAGTTCCATCCATGTCAATGTGAATGGTAAGATTTCATCCTTTTGATGGCTGAGTAATATTCCATTATATAGATGATAGATAGACATAGATATAGATATAGATATAGATATAGATATAGATATAGATATAGATACACATACACACACCACATCTTCTTTATCCATTCTTCTGTCAATGGACATCTGGATTCCTTCCACAGTTTGGCTGTTGTGGACATTACTGCTGTAAATATTGGTGGGAATGCAAGCTGGTGCAGCCACTCTGGAAAACAGAGTTTCCTCAAGTAGTTAAAAATAGAGCTACCCTAAAACCCAGCAATTTCACTACTAGGTATTTACCCCAAAGATACAAATGTAGTGATCCAAAGGGGCACCTGCACCCCACTGTTTATAGCAGCACTTCTAAAGTTAATTTTAAGGGGCCAAAATTACTGGGGAAGGCAAGTGCATAGAAGAAAGACTGACTTTCTATATTGCTTTTTTCCTCATTATATTGCTGATTCCTAAGCAGAACAAGCTGAACAAAAAAAAGTGGCTTGCTTTTACCAAAAATCTAAGCAGGTCTTTTGACATTAACAAAGTTTTGAAGAAAAAAAATAAAGTGTAGCTCACACCAAAGAGAAGAATCTCTGGTAAATATCACAGGCTCTCAGTTGGGACTACTGAAAAAAATATACCTTGGAATTAAGGTAAATAAAAAATAGAGCAGGCTTCACAAAAATAAAACCTTAAGTCGAGATCATCTGACCTTAAACTGACTGCTAAAAGTTAACAAATTTCTATGGATGAAAACAGCATCACTCATAAGCTACACAATCTTGTATAATAATATATGGTCCTCAATCAGAAACAAACCAGCATACAGGAAACAAGACTGAGATTGAGGTGTGGGAATAAGGGGACAGGACAGAAATAGAAATAAATGTGATTCGAAGATGGCGGAGGAGTAGGAGACCTGGATTTCGTCTGGTCTCAGGAATTCAGCTGGATAGGGATCAAACCATTCTGAACACCTACAAACTCAACAGGAGATCAAAGAAAAGAATAGCACCAACTCTCTGAACAGAAAAGTGACCACTTTCTGGAAGGTAGGACGTGCAGAGAAGTGAATCCAAGGCAATATTCGGGAGGATAGACGGCAGGGAGCGGGGGCCTCCATCGGCCGCTTCTGGCAAGTGATAGGGCCGCAGAGCACAAAATCAGAACTTTTGGAAGTCGGCTCTGCTGAGGGACATTGCTCCAGTGGCTAAGCAGGGTGTGGAACCATCACTGGGACAGTGTGGTCTCAGGACCCTCGGGGTCGCAGAAAGACTGGGGGTGCCTGAGTGCAGCAGAGCTCCCAGGTATCCAAGCGGGGAAGCCGGCTGCAGAGTCCAAGCCGAGGCGCGGGCTCTCAGCTCGGGGTTGCCATAAACCATGATCCAAAGCACAGTCGGGCCACTGCTCCTCCAGCAGGGACCCAACAAGCGGCAGATCCGGGGAGACTCACCTTCCTCCCCCGGGAGGAGCCGCGCGGGAGTACACAGCAGGGATCTGCTGGGTTTGGAGACTCCACAACGAGTCGGGTGCCAGAGATAGAAACGCTCAGTCACAGGCCGGGTGAGCACAGAGTGCGGCCGGAGACCAGGGAGACGGGAGTGACTCCTTTTCTCCGGGGGCGCACTGAGGAGCGGAGCCCCGAGTTCTCGGCTCCTCTGGGGCGGAGATTGGGAGGCCGCCATTTTCACTCTCGGCCTCCAAAGCTGAACGGAAAGCTTGCAGGGAACAAAAGCCCCTGAGAGCAAACCGGATCAGATTACTTAGCTGGGAGGGGGCAAGGGCGGGGCACTTCTGCCTCTGGCAAAGACATTTGGGAACCACGGCAACAGGCCCCTCTCCCAGAAGATCAGCGAGAACAGCCGGCCAAGACCAAGTTTACCGATCAATGAGAACGGCAGAACTCCAGCGCTAGGGGAATACTGCACATAGAATCCATGGCTTTTTTACCATGATTCTTTAGTCTTTCAAAGTTAATTTTTTTTAACTTTTTTTTTTGAATTTTTCTTTTTCCCTTTTTCAACCAACATCTTATCAATCCCTTTTTTAAAAAAACTTTTATTTTTCATTTTTAGAGTCATATTCTATCCCTTCATAGTAGTTACCCTTATTTTTGGCATATATATATAAGTTGTTCCCTCTTTAAAATTTTGAGATAGTTTCTTCTAACAGATCAAAATATACCCTAAATCTCTAGTGTATGGTTTTGTTCTACTCTCCTGCCTGATCACATTCTCTCCTTTTTTTCTTTTTTTTTAAATCCTCTTCTTTCTTTTTTCAAATAACTTCTTATCAATTCCTTTTATAAACTTTTTTATAATTTTCATCTTTACAGTCATATTCCAACCCTTCATCATATCAACCCTTATTTTTGTACATATATAAGTTTTTCTTTCTTTAAAATTTTGGGAGGCACTTTCTTCTACCAGACCAAACTACACCCAAAATCTAGTGTGTGGCACTGATCTATGCACCAGCCTGATCATATTTGATCATATTCTGGATTTTTTGTTTTGTTCTGTTTTTGTTTGTTTTTATCTTTATCTTTTTCTTTTTCTTTTTTCTTTCTTTCCCTTTCTTTTCCCCTGGGTTCACGTCTTTTCTGATTTGTTTAGAGTATATTTTCTGGGGACGTTGTTACCCTGTTAGCATTTTGTTCTCTCATTCATCTATTCTCCTCTGGACAAAATGTCAAGACGGAAAAAATCACAAAAAGAACAAGAGGTAGTACTGATCGCCAGGGACCTACTCAATATGGACATTAGTACGATGTCGGATCTAGAGTTCAGAATCATCACTTTAAAGATACTAGCTGGGCTTGAAAAAAGGATGGAAGTTATTAGAGAAACCCTTTCTGGAGAAATAAAAGAACTAAAATCTAACCAAGTCGAAATCAAAAAGGCTACTAATGAGGTGCAATCAAAAATGGGGGTGCTAACTGCTAGGATAAATGAGACAGAAGAGAGAAGCAGTGATATAGAAGACCAAATGATGGAAAATAAAGAAGCTGAGAAAAAGAGAGATAAACAACTACTGGATCACGAGGACAGAATTCAAGAGATAAGCAATACCATAAGACGAAACAACATTAGAATAATTAGGATCCCAGAAGAAGAAGAAAGAGAGAGGGGGTAGAAGGTATATTGGAGCAAATTATAGTAGAGAACTTCCCTAATTTGGGGAAGGAAACAGGCATCAAAATCCAGGAAGCACAGAGAACCCCTCTCAAAATCCATAAAAATTGATCAACACCCCGACATCTAATAGTAAAACTTACGAGTCTCAGAGACAAAGAGAAAATCCTGAAAGCAGCTCGGGAGAAGAGATATGTAACCTACAATGGGGGAAACATTAGTTTGGCAGCAGACCTATCCACAGAGACCTGGCAGGCCAGAAAGGACTGGCAGTATATATTCAGAGCACTAAACGAGAAAAATATGCAGCCAAGAATACTATATCCAGCTAGGCTGTCATTGAAAGTAGAAGGAGAGATAAAAAGCTTCCAGGACAAACAAAAACTAAAGGAATTTGCAAACACGAAACCAGCCCTACAAGAAATCTTGAAAGGGGACCTCTAAGCAAAGAGACCCTAAAAGCAACATAGACCAGAAAGAAACAGAGACAATAAACAGTAACAGTCACCTTACAGGCAATACAATGGCACTAAATTCCTATCTTTCAGTAGTTACCCTGAATGTAAATGAGCTAAATGCCCCAATCAAAAGACACAGGCTATCAGACTGGATTAAAAAACAAGACCCATCGATATGCTGTCTGCAAGAGACTCATTTTAGAACCAAAGACACTCCCAGATTGAAAGTGAGTGGGTGGAAAACCATTTACCATGCTAATGGACACCAAAAGAAAGCTGGGGTGGCAATCCCTATATCAGACAAATTAGATTTTAAACCAAAGACTGTAATAAGAGATGAGGAAGGACACTATATCCTACTTAAAGGGTCTATCCAACAAGAAGATCTAACAATTGTAAATATCTATGCCCCTAACATGGGAGCAGCCAAGTATATGAGGCAATTGATAACAAAAGCAAAGAAACACATTGACAACAATACAATAATAGGGGGGAATTTAACACCCCCTCACTGAAATGGACAGAGCATCTAAGCAAAAGATCAACAAGGATTTAAAGACTTTAAATGACACACTGGACCAAATGGACTTCACAGACATATTCAGAACATTCCATCCCAAAGAAATGGAATACACATTCTTCTCTAGTGCCCATGGAACATTCTCCAGAATCGATCACATCCTAGGTCATAAATCAGGTCTCAACCGGTACCAAAAGATTGGGATCATTCCCTGCATATTTTCAGACCACAGTGCTTTGAAACTAGAACTCAATCACAAGAGGAAAGTCAGAGGGACTCAAATACATGGAGGCTAAAGAGCATCTTACTAAAGAATGAATGGGTCAACCAGGAAATTAAAGAAGAATTTTAAAAAATTCACGGAAACCAATGAAAATGAAAACACAACTGTTCAAAATCTTTGGGATGCAGCAAAGGCAGTCCCAAGAGGAAAGTATATAGCAATACAAGCCTTTCTCAAGAAACAAGAAAGGTCTCAAGTACACAACCTAACCCTCCACCTAAAGGAGCTGGAGAAAGAACAGTAAATAAAGCCTAAACCCAGCAGGAGAAGAGAAATAAAAAAGATCAGAGCAGAAATCAATGAAATAGAAACTAAAAGAACAGTAGAACAGATCAACAAAACTAGGAGCTGGTTCTTTGAAAGAATTAACAAGATTGATAAACCCCTGGCCAGACTTATCAAAAAGAAAGGAGAAATGACCCAAATCAACAAAATCATGAATGAAAGAGGAGAGATCACAACCAACACCAAAGGAATACAAACAATTATAAGAACATATTATGAGCAACTCTATGCCAGCAAATTAGGTAACCTGGAAGAAATGGATGCATTCCTAGAGATGTATCAACTATCAAAACTGAACCAGGAAGAAATAGAAAACCTGAACAGACCTATAACCACTAAGGAAATTGAAGCAGTCATCAAAAATCTCCCAACAAACAAAAGCCCAGGGCCAGATGGCTTCCCAGTGGAATTCTATGAAACATTTAAAGAAGAATTAATACCTATTCTTCTGAAACTGTTCCAAAAAATAGAAATGGAAGGAAAACTTCCAAACTCGTTTTATGAGGCCACCATTACCTTGATCCCAAAACCAGACAAAGACCCCATCAAAAAGGAGAATTACAGACCAATATCCCTGATGAACATGGATGCAAAAATTCTCACCAAAATACTAGCCAATAGGATCCAACCATACATTAAAAGGATTATTCACCACGACCAAGTGGGATTTATCCCTGGGCTGCAAGGTTGGTTCAACATCTGCAAATCAATCAATGTGATACAATACATTGACAAAAGAAAGAACAAGAATCATATGACCCTCTCAGTAGATGCAGAAAAAGCATTTGACAAAGTACAGCATCCTTTCTTGATCAAAACTCTTCAGAGTATAGGGATCGAGGGTACATACCTCAATATCATAAAAGCCATCTATGAAAAACCTACAGCGAAAATCATTCTCAATGGGAAAAAACTCAGAATTTTCCCCCTAAGGTCAGGAACGCAGCAGGGATGTTCACTATCACCACTGCTATTCAACATAGTATTAGAAGTACTAGCCACAGCAATCAGACAACAAAAAGAAATCAAAGGCATCCAAATCGGCAAAGAAGTCAAACTCTCACTCTTTGCAGATGATATGATACTCTTTGTGGAAAACCCCAAAGACTCCACCCCAAAACTGCTAGAACTCATATAGGAATTCAGTAAAGTGGCAGGATATAAAATCAATGCACAGAAATCAGTGGCATTCCTATACACCAACAACAAGACAGAAGAAAGAGAAATTAAGGAGTCGATCCCATTTACAATTGCACCCAAAACCATAAGATACCTAGGAATAAATCTAACCAAAGAGATAAAGGATCTGTACTCAGAAAACTATAAAATACTCATGAAACAAATTGAGGAAGATACAAAGTAATGGACAAACGTTCCATGCTCATGGATTGGAAAACCAAATATTGTGAAGATGTCAATGCTACCTAGAGCAATCTACACATTCAATGCAATCCCCATCAAAATACCATCCACTTTTTTCAAAGAAATGGAACAAATAATCCTAAAATTTGTATGGAACCAGAAAAGACCCTGAATAGCCAGAGGAATGTTGAAAAAGAAAAGCAAAGCTGGCAGCATCACAATTCCAGACTTCCAGCTCTATTACAAAGCTGTCATCATCAGGACTGTATGGTACTGGCACAAAAACAGACACATAGATCAATGGAACAGAATAGAGAGCCCAGAAATAGACCCTCCACTCTATGGTCAACTAATCTTCGACAAAGCAGGAAAGAATGTCCAATGGAAAAAAGACAGTCTCTTCAACAAATGGTGTTGGGAAAATTGGACAGCCACATGCAGAAGAATGAACCTGGACCATTTCCTTACACCACACACAAAAATAGACTCCAAATGGTTGAAAGACCTCAATGTGAGACAGGAGTCCCTCCAAATCCTAAAGGAGAACACAGGCAGCAACCTCTTCGACCTCAGCCGCAGCAACTTCTTCCTAGAAACATCGCCAAAGGCAAGGGAAGCAAGGGTAAAAATGAACTATTGGGACTTCATCAAGATAAAAAGCTTTTGCACAGCAAAAGAAGCAGTCAACAAAACCAAAAGACAATCTACAGAATGGGAGAAGATATTTGCAAATGACATATCAGATAAAAGGCTAGTATAACTATCACTCCTCAAAACTATCAAGCTCTTCAAAAATATGCCAAGTCTGAAAAACTTTCACAGTCTAGAGAAATCTAAGGAGACATGACAACTAAATATAATATGATATCCTGGATGGGGTCCTTGGACAGAAAATGAACATTAGATAAAAGCTAAGTAAATCTGAATAAAATACAGACATTAGAACTAGGATTAGGGGCACCTGGGTGGCTCAGTGGGTTAAGCATCTGCCTTGACTCAGGTCATGATCTCAGGGTCTGGTCTCCAGCTCCCTGCTCAGCAGGGAGTCTGCTTCTCTCTCTCCCTCTGCTCATGCTCTTTCTCTCTCTCTCGAATAAATAAAATATTTTTTAAAATATAGATATTAAATAAATAAAAATGAAGATGCAATAAAGATATTCTTAGAAACAAAGGCTGAAAAAATTCTTCACAGCAGACCTAGGCTAAAGAAATAAAAACTAGGTCTTTCAAGTAAAAGGAAATGATCCCACATAGAAGCAAGAAACTACAGGAAGAACTGAAGTGAATATTTTAATAAGGAAAAAATATTAAAAACTATTGACCTAACCTTCTGTTTTAAGAAGCTAGAAAAAGAACAGCAAAATTAAACTCAAAAAAAGTAAGGGAAAAGAAATAATAACTATAACAGCAGAAGTCAATTAGCTAGAAAATAAGCATACAACAGAAAACAAATCAACAAAACAAAAAACTTAAAAATATTAATATAATATTAGCATTATATATAGTTATGTTTTATATGTAATAAAAATAATATATACCAATAAAATAATATTAATATATCTTCTTTTTTTAACATATAATGTATTATTTGTTTCAGAGGTACAGGTCTGTGATTCATCAGCCTTACACAATTCACAGTAGGAAGGGAAAAATGGAGGGGGGAAATCGGAGGGGGAGACAAACCATGAGAGACTATGGACTCTGAGAAACAAACTGAGGGTTTTAGAAGGGAGGGGCGTGGGGGGATGGGTTAGCCCTGTGATGGGTATTAAGGAGGGCATGTATTGAATGGAGCACTGGGTGTTATACACAAACAATAAATCATGGAACACTACATCAAAAACTAATGATGTAATGTATAGTGACTAATGTAATATAATAAAATAAAATTTAAAAAAATAATATTAATATAATTTATTAAAAACCTAGATAAAGAGAAACTAAGGCAGAAAACACAGATCATCAATATTAACCATAAAAAGGGAGTCTTCACTACAGATGCTGCAGACATTAAAAGATAATAAAAGATATTATGAACAATTTTATGCTGATAATTTGAAAAATAACAAATTTCTTGAAAAACATAAGCAATCAAAACGTATGTCAGAAATAGAAAATGTCCGGATTCCTAGGTGACTTAGTCAGTTAAGCGTCTGCCTTCGGCTCAGGTCATGATCCCAGGGTCCTGGGATGGAGTCCCACATTGGGCTCCCCAGTGGGGAGCCTGCCTCTCCCTCTGCCTGCCGTTTCTCCTGCTTGTGTGTGCACTCTCTCTCTCCCTCTCTCTCTCTGACAAATATATAAATAAAAAGCTTTAAAAAAATAGAAAATGTGAATAATCCAATACCTACTAAAGAAAATGAATCTGCCATTTTATTTTATTTTATTTGAGAGAGAGAGAGACAGAATGAGTGGGGGTTGGGGGGCGAGGAGCAGAGAGAGAGGGAGAAAGAGAATCTTAAGTAGGCTCCATGCCCAGCACAGAGCCTGACATGGGGTTCGATCCCAACCCTAAGATTATGACCTAAACCAAAATCAACAGTCCAACACTTCACCAACTGAACCACTCAGGCGCCCCGAATCTGCCATTTTAAAATTTTCCCACAGAGAAATCTTCAGACCTTGATGACAATGCTGGCAAATGCTTTCAAATATTTAAGAAAAAGATAAAACCATTCTAATATAAAATCTTCCAGAAAAGAGAAAACTTTCCAATTCATTTTACAAGGCCATAATAACTCTGATAACTAAACCTGATGAGACCTTTATAGGACAGTGAAAGTATAGCCCAATATATTACCAAATTTTATCTAGAGTATATAAAAAGAAAACATAAAATACCAATAGGAATTTGTGCCAAAGTTGATTGGAAGATTGGTTTAATACTTTAAAAATCAATTATGTTCACGGTTGCCAAAACTTGGAAGCAACCAAGATGTCCCTCAGTAGGCGAATGCATAAATAAACTGTGATACATCCAAATAATAGAATATTATTCAGTGCTAACAGAGATGAGCAATCAAGCCATGAAAGGACATGAAAAAAGCTTAAATGCATATTACTAAGTGAAATAACCCAATCTGAAAAGGCTACATACTGTGTGATTCCAACTCTATGACATTCTGGAAAAGGCAAAACTATAAAGACAAGGAAAAAGATCGGTGGTTGCCAGGGTTGAAGATTAAGATATTAAACTTATATCAATAAAATCTAAAGTCACCAATGACACAGTAAAAACACAAGCCACAGACTAGGAGAAAATTTTTGCAATATATATCTGCCTGCCAGAATAACCATAGTGGTGTATGTGTGGAATGTCTATAAATCAGTAAGTAAAAGACTAACAAGACAATAGGAAAGTAAGCAAAGGGTTTCAATGGGAACTTCACAAAGTAGTATATCCAAATAACCAATAAGGATATGAAATGTGTTCAGTACCATTAATCATTTAGGAAATGTAGATTAACACCAAAATTTAATATCACCACATATTCATCACAGTGCTAAAATTAAAATAACTGACTATACCTATTGTAATGAAGATATGGAGCAATTGGAACTCACCAATGTTGCTGGTGGGAGTTCAGAATTGGTTCATCTACTTGGAAAACTGCTTAGCAGCTTTACGGCAAACATATGCCAAACATAAGACCCAGCAATTCCATTTCTATATCGTCACCCAGTAAAAACAAATGCTTATTTTTATCAACTACAAAATCCTAAATATTAAAAGTACAGAATTCCATGTTTGGGATCAGATAATCTGAAACAAGAGACTTAAATGAAGTATGTCTCTCCAAAAATTAGCAACATCTAGGAAGAGGAAGAGAGAAAACAAATGCAGTACTAAAGTGATGAAATAAGTAAGTTAGTCATAATCATAAAAGGAGACACACCCGTTATATGTGTATGCGGCAGCAGTATAAGAGTGTAAGAGGCTGGCTCCATTGGACCCAATGATCTTATTACCAAGCTATGTGTGGTGGTTGAAATTGTTAGCGTTCTCTTGTTCCCTGGGGTAAAAGACTTTAGAGTATAAATATTTCACCTCTGGTAAAATATAACACATTGAATGTTAATATACTTGCTGGAAGGGACTCATCTGGCTTTGGAAGCTATACTTATTTTATTGAGTAGATCATATTTTGTCCTCAGAAACGTTGGACGGAGAAAATCAAGCGTGATCAAATAGCCCAAAAGAACTATGCCATCCAATAAAATGCAAGTCGAGGTCTATTCTCTGAAATAAAAATTTTCTACTACAAAAGAAGCCATTTAACACTAGAGTTGCCTCCAGAATTTTGGGATGTTTTTAATGAGTACTTGCATAGTGTTCATCTTCCCATTCATTTTGTGGTATTTGAGGTGACCTATCAATAACAAATTGAATATATTATGATTCTAAAGAAATCAGCATTTCTTAGATTCCCAACTAACCCTTAGGGCATTATTTATTTAGTTGAATTGTCACTCAAATTAATGATCTCCATGTTGAGTAGAAGTCATGAGAAGTGAAATGGTGGTATCAGGCAATTTGTCCATGGCCACCCACAGAGCCAGTATTAGTTAGAATTCCCAATTCCCTGCCCCATGTTCATAGACCACAAGACCATGCCTCATAACCCAAATGATTAAATTAAATATCATAAGCTAAAAGAATACTTTTATTTCCTCTAACCTTTTCCTTGCCACTCTAAAATGTCTTATTTTATTCTTATTTTGTTTTATTGTGTATCTGTAGATAAAAGACTTTTAAAACAATAAAGCAAAGTTAAATAATAACCTGGGTCTTCTCTGCTGTATCTTTTTATCCTGTAAAAATGAAGGTGGAGGAGGAGGTGGGAGGATAGAAAAGAACTATAACCACCAGCAACCCTTAGATGCTTGGGATGGGCATCTGGTTCACACCCATGTCCCTCCATGCATGGTGGGAGGTCAGTTTGGTCAGAAGAGTACTTATTTTTAAGACATTGAAAGCCTTATATTAAGTGGTTGTGTAAGCATTTAGGAAAAGCATTGAGAAAATTTTCCCAGGATGTTAAGAAAAAAAGGGTAAAAATAAAATAAAATGATGGAATCTGGAAGACACTTCTTAAAATTATAGTGTTCTCATGTAGCAAGTGGAAGATTATGTATTATAGCAAAAACCTGAGAGGAATTAAAGATCCAAATATAAACTCTTGCTTGCTAAAAAGAAAACCAATCCAGAAGATGGGAATTGAAAATGTGAGGGAAAGAGGTCTGTGTTCCCTTCCTCCACACCACCCGCCTTTCTTAATATGCTGAAGAATATTTAGGGTATTGAAGGACACATTTTAGAGACTGATAGACTATGAATCTGGAAAGAAAAAGAAAATCTAGGATGTATCCCCTAATGTTTTGGGGAAGGGGCAACCAACTGAATGGTAATGACTATAGGTTGGAGGGGAATTTGAAGCAAAGAAGATAAAGATGATGAGATTACTTTTAATGGTGTAGAAGATACAAGATCCTCATGGAATATCTAGGAGGTGATATGTATGTAGCAACCAGGTAAATGTGAGGGTTGTAGATAAAAAACATTTGGGTTGTAGATAAAAAACTGAGTCACTTGTTTATAGGTAGTGTCTGATGACATAGTGGTTGCTTGGATGGGAGGCAGAGTAGAAATAGAAGCTATTAAAGACATGGAGTCCTGGAACAACAACCTTTGCAGGAAAAGCAGAGAAGACTGGTCCATAGGAAAGACTGGGAAGGAGAACCAGAAGAGCAGAGATAAAACCAGGTAAGTGTGACATATAAACCAAGGAATGACTGAAGGAAGAAAGAGCAAACTGTGTGTAACAGACCCAGGACTCAGCTGTATACAGGACGTCCAAGTAGGGAGGTTCATGAGAAGGTTTATCCAAGGGCTTTTGGTTAAAGAAAACATACACTTTCTTCACATATGCACCCTATAAAGAGAGAGGCAGCTGCAGAAGCCAAACAAGTTTTTTTATTAGGAGCTCTGAAACATGGAGGCCCAGCTTTGTTGCTTTTCATGTCCAGATAACAAAGTGAGAAAGAGCCCAGAAGATTCTCCCACTTCTTCACAAGTCACAGCATGGCTGTGTGATGTCATTTTTAGCAGCTGTAATGTGCTCCAGGACATTTGGTGGCTATCATCTGTGCACAGACATCAAGGGTCTAAGGAGGACACCTGTCTCAGTGAACAGTTAAGTAGAGCACTCAACCCCCTTTAAAAATGGAAATGACAGAAACCCAACTGCAGTAAACTTAAGCAAACATAGGCTTTGTGGCTCACAAACCTGGGCTGGACAGAACAGGATTCAGGGACTCAAATACTGCCTTCAGAGCACCTCTTCCTCTCCAACTGTAGTTTTGGCTTTCTCTATATGTTGGCTTCATTCTCTTTATCTTCAAATGGTTTCCTCCATATACTCAGAGTATGCACATGCATTTATGTGCATGTGTGTGTGTGTATTTGTGTGTTCTACCTGAGAGCAGATGGGGACCAATGGCTTCTGGCAGACCTAAGCTTCTCTTCCAGCTTAGTGGCATGGAAGAAAAATGAGGTACTTCTCTTCCTACTTCATTATTTAATAATCCCAAGAAAATCACCAATTCACTCATATAGGCCACTTCTTATACTAAACACTGTGATAGTTTCACTGGATAAACTCCCCTCTACAAATCAATGGAGTCAGGGAGAAACTATTTCCCCAAAGGAATAGCTTTGATAGAGGAAAGTTTGTATAAATATGAAATATAGGTTATTCCTATAAATGTGACCAATTGATATCCACAGCCTGATGGAAGCTTGAAGCCAGAGGAGGCTTGGATGATAAGGGTTAAGTGCTGCCTAGGTCAAGTAAGGTAAGAATTGAAAAGGGCCTGTGTAACTAAGCAATCAACAATCATTGTTCAACTATTGGCAAAACAGTTTTCCAGCAATGGTGAAAGCAAAAGCCAGATGCCAGTGAGCTGAGAATCTGGAAGTTTAGCTACGAAAGAAAAGAAAGCAAAAAAGACATGCAGGATCAAAAGACATTTGGGGGAATTAATTTTTAAACATCTTGTAAATGTTATCAGTTAAAATTTTCTTAAAATACTTGCCCTCCTACTATCACAATTACTTTCTTCACTCATACAAATTCAGACCTTCACACTTTAGGCTATAGACACAAAATTGGGCACATCAATTAATCTCTTTGAGTCTGTTTCTTTATATGGAAAATGGAATAATAGTACTTACTACAGAGTAGTGTGTGAGAATTAAATACAATCAATATATTATTTATCAGCAAAGAGTTCTTTAAAATGGTTTAATAATCTATCACAGATTTGCTCACATTAATGGAAAATGTCACCAGCTCAGGGACTAAAAGTTGAGCATAAAAAAAAAAAATTGGGGCGCCTGGGTGGCTCAGTTGGTTAAGCGACTGCCTTCGGCTCAGGTCATGATCCTGGAGTCCCGGGATCGAGTCCCAGATCGGGCTTCCTTCTCAGCAAGGAGTCTGCTTCTCCCTCTGACCCTCCTCTCTCTCATGCTCTCTGTCTCTCATTCTCTCTCTCTCAAATAAATAAAATCTTTAAAAAAATTAATTAATTTCTTCATTTTATCAAGCTCCTTTTGGATTGGCTCTCATAGAAACCTATTTTGGTTATAATGATTTGCAGTTTTGCAATTTATTCGTGTTCTTAATAGTGACCAGTAAGCTAGTTTTAAATTATATCAATGATTCTATTACAGAATTAAGCAAATTTTATACTGACATTGTGCCCTCAAGGGAAAACTAGTATTCATTAATACTCTGGAGATAGAGGGTGTTAGCAAAAGCATGTTTAGTGGGGAAAATGTGATCCAGATTATTTTTTTTTTAAGATTTTATTTATTTACCGAACAGAGAGAGAGAGCACAAGCAGGTGGCGTAGCAGGCAGAGGGAGAAGCAGGCTCCCCGCTGAGCAAGGATTCCAACGTGGGGTCCATCCCAGAACCCTGGGATCATGACCTGAGCCGAAGGCAGACGCTTAACCAACTGAGCCACCCAGGCGCCCTGTGTGATCCAGATTATTGAAGGTAGATTTGAATTTTCTCTAAGTCCCAATTATCCTCGTGTTTTGAATCTGGTAATACTATTTTTTAGCTTTTACTTCTCTAATAACCTTGCTTGCTTTTAATTCAGTACAGTTCCTTTTCTCATTTACTGTCTATAAAGAGTTGAATTAGAAAAGTCACCCACTCACACTCTTACACCCATCTGTTTTTAGACACTTCCAGAATTCTGGCTCTAATGATCACACATATAGATATATAAATACAGCTATAATCAATTAAAGCATCTGTCTCTATGAATGAGAATGTCTAACTTGTTTTTTTAAAAGATTTTATTTATTTATTCGACAGAGAGAGAGACAGTGAGAGGGAATACAAGCATGGGGAGTGGGAGAGGGAGAAGCAGGCTTCCCGCTGAGCAGGGAGCCTGATGCGGGGCTCGATCCCAGGACCCTGGGACCATGACCCCAGCAGAAGGCAGATGCTTAATGACTGAGCCACCCAGGTGCCCCAAGATTGTCTAACTTATGAAATGTCTCTTTCAGAAGAGACTCATATGCACTTATCATTTCTCAAACTGAGATACTAGATATGTTGCAAAATTTAGAAAACACAGATGGGAAATCTTACAAACAGTCCCAAATCAGAATTATAAGGTCTTTGGGAATCAGAAATGGGTTTTTAGTGAAAGCCTTTTTGCAATCTTCAAAGTAACATATGATATGATTCTTCTAATAAAAACATTGAAACTGTATTTTCAATGCAGGATTAACTTGATGAAGTCAAACACACAGTGATAAAAATGTTAGCTCCAGAGGAGCCACTAAACATTTTGGAGAAAAGCACTAATACTCTCATGTTTTGAGCCAAATGAAGTTTTAAAAAAATTGATCATCACTAATGTTAATAGAAAAACCTTTAGAATCTTTCAATAGAAAACTGAAGGATATGTTGATCAGTTTAAATTCTTTGAAAGTATTTTAGGAAAAAACAACACTAGAAAAATCATTATAAAATTCGACTGTTCAACTGCAACTGATCATAATGCACAAGACAATTAAACAAACATAAGGCTATCCTTCCGTTAATTGCCAACTGTACCTGCTGGGTTTCTAGCTAGGAAGAGTATAGGACCTGATGTGGGAAAGTTAATTACATGACTTTTTTTTTTTTTTTTTTTTTTTGCTTTTATATATAAACCAAAAAAATGTACTGGCAGCAAGGTAGGAAAAAATGTAGAAATTAAAGCCAGGAATTTAAGTTCCAATACTAGCTGTGCTATTAATTTACTGTGTGACCTTGGATAACACTTAACATGATGGGGACAGTTTTCTCAGTTGTAAAATAGTGGCAACTAGATAATCTCCAAGGTCGCTTTTAGTTCTGGCATTCCATGTATAAGGATGTCAAATCTATCGAGGGGTATGAAGAATACATAAGCAACCTCAGATACTATAGACACCCATAAACAATAACAGCATTTTCCAATGCCTTACAAGGCCCTATGTCAAAGACCTTATATATATTATTATAATTTTCTAAAACTGTCTTGCCATGTAATTATTATCATCAACATTTATAAATGAGGGACTTAAGCATGAAGAAGATTAAGTGACCTACCAGAAATTGCTGGTAAGCAAAAAAAAAAAAAAAAACCAGACTTTAAACTTCAAACTGCAAGAGATAAAGCCATTGTTCTTCCCAACATACCAAATATTTGGCCAGGTTTGTTGACAAGGTCTGAATAAAAATGGCTTCTTTGTATTCCAGCCTTTATATATTAAGAAAGTGAAGTTGAAATGCAGCTCATAATTCATGAAGCCTTTCATTTCTTGATGTAAAATCTCCTGGTAATTATGACTAATATAGACGTGGATACCACTCATCACTTGTATTACTGAGCGGACACTCTCAAGTCTTAAATTTTTAAATCAATATTATTAAAATAAAATCAGGTTAAAAATGAGAAATCTTAGAAATCTTTGATTTCAAAACTTAAAGTTACTGTTTTTTCTTTTTTCAGAAACAGATGTTCCAAAGGACTGTTTGCTGCTACAAAGTATTCACCTTCCACATGCCACATTAATGTGATTATGAGCCTTGTAAGATATACAGGCTGGTGTAATACAACCTCTCCCTTAATAGCATGCACCTAAACTTTGCTTTTGTATGTAGGAAAATAAAATTTATGAAACCGGATAATGTAGCAGTTTTATTTAAAACCGCTTTATTTTTACTAGCTAGGACTAATAAAATCTTCAATGGATTCCACGTTTACTTTTAGAAATCTTACATACTACCCTAGTTAGAGATCACCAGTGAAGAGAGAACAAAACAAGTGAGTCAGAGAAAATAGATGCCTGGTGTGCTGAGAGATAATGACACTTTTAGCATATGATTTAAATTATAAAGTATTTGCTTCAGAGGGTGATAAAATATTCTGGCTAACTTAAAAATGATAGTAATTTACTAGTTGGGAAAGTAGAATCTTGGAGAGATGACTGTCATAGGAGATAAAAGATGAGAACTCTTTCTTTTGGCCCTAATAACTTTTCTGGAAATGACCTGTTATGAAAATGTTCTAAACCTTTTTTTGCTCTGGGTCACATACAAGAAGCCCCTATGCTCTTAGTGAGAAATGTGAAAGCTTGATCACAGTGTGGGATCTCAGTAACTGGTTCAAGCCCTCTCCACAATTCTGAGCTTTTAAATATTTGCATGAGATTTTCATGTGGAAAATTATATTATTCTGGATCCTTAGCAAGGAGTCTAATTGTTTTCACTAACACTCCCACTACTATGTTGAACAGAAGTGGCTGGAGTGGGCACCCTTGCCTTGTTCCCTATTTTGAAGGAAACGTTTTTCATTTTTCACTAAAATATTAACTGTGGGCTTTACATATTTAGCCTTTATTATGCTGAAGTAATATTTTTTACTCTTCATTTGTTGAGAGTGTTTTTTGTCATGAAAGGGTGTTAAATTTTGTCAAATGCTTTCCTGCATCTATTGAGATGATCGTGTGTTTTTACCCTTCATCTTTTAATGTGCTGTATCACATTAATTGATTTGTATATGCAGAACCATCCTTCTATTCAGGGATAAATCCCACTTGGACATGATGTATAAACCTCTTAATGTGTGGTTGAATTCAGTATTTTGTTGAGGATTTTTGCATCTATAGCCATCAGGGATATGAGCCTGTAGTTTTCTTGTAATGTCTTTGTCTGGCTTTGCTATCAGAATAATGCTGGCCTCATAAAATGAGTTTGGAAATATTCCTTCCTCTTTAGTTTTTTAGGAAGGGTTTGAGAAAGATTGACATTAATTATTCTTTAAATGTTTAGTAGGATTCACCAGTGAAGTCATCTGTTCCTGGATGCATAAAGAAAATGTGGAATATACATACAACGAGATATTATTCAGCCTTAAAAAAGAAGAAAATTCTGCAATATGGGACAACATGGATAAATCTGGCGGATATTATACAAAGTGAAATAAGTCAGGCACAGAAGGACAAATGCTGCATTCTTTCACTCATATAGGGAGTTTAAAAGAGTCAAATTTAGCCATAAAAAAGAATGAGATCTTGTCATTTGTGAAAACATGGATAGACTTAGAGGGTATAATGCTAAGTGAAGTAAGTCAGACAGAGAAAGACAAATACCATACAATTTCACTCATATGTGGAATTTAAGAACCAAACAAACAAAGAAAAAAGAGAAAAACAAAAAAAACAGACTCTTAAATAACAGAGAACAAATGTGGCTGCCAGAAAGGAGGGTGGGGGGATGGGTGAAAAAGGTAAAGGGGATTCCGAGTTACTTATTGAGATTAGCACTGAGTAATGTACAGAATTGTTGAATCATTAAATTGTACACCTGAAGCTAATAAAACACTGTATGTTAATTATACTTTAAATAAATAAATAAATAAATAAATAAATAAATAAATAAATAAAGGTTTTTTTTTTTTTTTTTTTAGAAATTTGACCATAGATGTATGGGTTTATTTCTGGATGCTTAACTTAAAAAAACAAAAACAAAAACAAACAAAAAAAAACTTGTCAACCTCATAGAAGCAAAGAGTAGAATGGTACAATGTCCAGGAATTGAGGGGAGAGGAAATATGGATTACTACTTAATGGGTATATAAACTTTCACTTACACATGATAAGTAACTTGTAGATATCTTCTGTACAACATTGTGCCTATAACAATACTGTATTGTACCCTTAACATTTTATTAAAAGAGTAGATCATGCTAAATGTTCTTACTACAATAATAAATGAATGAATGAATATAAAAAAAAGTAGCCAATGTTCACAGGAGTAGATGTCAAGAATAGATATTTGGCTTATGAAAAATAAATATTTTATACAGGTGTATAATTTCAAACCAAAAGCCAACATCATGTTTATCAATGGTAATCCGAGAAGCATTTTGTTAGAATAATGAAAAAGTCGGGTGCCTGGGTGGCTCAGTTGGTTAAGCAACTGCCTTCAGCTCAGGTCACGATCCTGGAGTCCTAGGATCGAGTCCCACATCGGGCTCCCTGCTCACCAGGGAGTCTGCTTCTCCCTCTGACCCTCTCCCCTCTCATGTTCTCTCTCACTCTCTCTCTCTCAAATAAATAAATAAAATCTTAAAAAAAAAAAAGAAAAAGTCAAAGATGTTCATGATCACTGTAACTAATATTGTTTGGGGAATACTAACTTATATAATTTCACAAGAGAATAAAATTATACTATGAATATTGACAGTAAAAAATTCAAGAGGTTTGGAAGCTAAGGGCTAAGTTCTCTTCCCTCAAGAATGTTTATAGTGAATTGACTGAAAGAGGGATAAACACCATGCAATAGAAATATCTATTAATTGCCTACATCTCTATCTAGTAGCATGTGATGACTTGCCAAAGAGCCAGTCTCTAGTAATACTATGTGTAGCAGATGAACATTACAGAGTGTACTACTATGTCTGTTTTGCTGAGCTAAGATTGCTTGTTTCTTCATTTGTTTCAGAGCAAATGTTCTTCCTAATGGTGTCAAATGTTTAAGGAGAATTGGCAAGATCCTACATTCGCCTTCATAAGACATTTCCACACAATCAAAAAAAAAAAAGAAACCTATGCAAATTAGGTGCCATAACTAGTCCAGATTGATACTGTAAATTGGAGCCTGACCTAGGGGAAGTGAACAGTAACCATAAGGTACTTGCATGTAGCAACATAGCAATTAGTATATTGAACCTTGGACCTGAGACCTCCTGGGTAGAGCGAGAGCCTTTGATAAGCACGGTAAATTCTCAAGCATATCTACTAAAAGAACTGAAATTGAGTGTGTGTAAATTCTAAATCAATAAAGAGTAAAAACTGAAAAAAAATGAAATTCAATTGTTTCAAAATAAAAGAAAATATAAACAACAATACTACAACATTGAGAGAGCAAAACAAATGGAAATCAAAATCAAATGGAAGAAACATCCAGATACATAAATAGCCACGAAAATTATAAATTGACTGAATCTGTAGAGAAGATAGATTGTCAGATAAGGTAAAAAAAGATCCACCTATGTGCTATTTATATGTCACATTAAACATAAAGACATGAAATGTTTGAAAGTAAATGGATAGAAAAACATATAACAAGCAAATACTAACAAAAGAAAAGCTGGACTGGTTATATTACTGATCCAAATAGATATTAAGAAAAAAATAACCATTAGAAAAAAATAGGTTCACTATATAATGATAAAAGTTCTGCTGTGCCAGAAAATTTAACAATTCCAGGGGAGTGTGCACCAATTAAAATAGCTTGAGACCATAAAAAACAACAAGTGCCAGACATCAGAGACCCTAAAAATTTAACCCTGTATTATCAGATTTCAAAACACATCCTTCAATTACTGGTAGATTACATGAATTTTGAAAATTAGTAAGCATATAAAAAATGGAAAAATGTAAGTACCAAGATTGATTCAATAACATATAAAAAGTCTGTACCAAATAATTAGAACATATACATTCTTCTCAATCACATATTTAACATTTCTAAAAATTCACCATATACTGTTTTGTAAAATATAGCTCAATAAATTTCAAAGAAACATCATGTCCTCAGCAAACCACTTAAAAAATTAATAAAAGAAAAATTTTAATAAAATAAAAAAAATTTAATCTATACATTTGGTATATTAAAAACACTTCTAAATAGCAATGTGTATAAAAAGAAAACAAAATTGAAATTAAAAATACTTAAAACTCTGTAACAACAAAAGACTATATATGGGAGAAAGTCTGCCAGTTTTTTATAGAACTAAACATAATCTTACTATATGATCCAGCAATCACACTCCTAGATATTTACCCAACTCATTCAAAAACTTATACCCACAAAAAAGTCTATATGTGGATGTTTATAACAGGTTTATTTGTAATTGCCCAAAGCTGGAAGCAACCAAGATCTCCTTCAATAGGTAAATGAATAAATAAACTACAGTATAACCATACAATGGAATATAATAAGTGTATATTGCTAAATGAAAAAAGCCAGCCTGAAAAAAAAAGAACACATATTGAGTGATTTCAACTATATAGCTAATGATGGTGAGCATCTTTTCTTGTGTTTATTTGCCATCAGTACATTCTTCGGTGAAATATATGTACAAATCTTTTGTCCTTTTTTCTTTAAATTAGGGAAATGGAAATTAAAACATTGTACTCCTATCAAAATGGTTAACATATTAAAAAGATTGCCCTTACCAAGTGTTGGCAAGAATGTGGGGGAACTCTAACTCTCCTATGATAGTGGGGGACTGTAAATTGGTGCAACCACTTTGGAAAATAGTTTGCCAGTTTCTTAAAAATTAAATATATACCTGCCATATGACCTAGTCATATTACTCCTAGAAAAAAGGAAATTCATGTGCATACAAAGACCTGCACATGAAGTGTTCATAGGAGCTTTATTTCTAATAGCTTCAAACAACTTGAACAATTTGAACATCAAATAACATTTGGAAACAATCCAAATGCCCACCAACAGATGAATGGATAAACAAATAATGGTACATCTATACAATGAGATACTATTAATCAATTAAAATTAATAAACTAGTGATATATGCACCAACATGGATAAATCTCAAATTGATTATACCTGGTTAAAAAAAAAACAAAGAAAGTACATACTATATGATTCCATTTTATAAAACTCTAGAAAATGCAAGTTCTCTATAGTGATAAAAAGCAGATCAGTAGCAGCTGGGGTGTGTGCCAGAAGCAGGAAGAGGAATTCCAATGGAGCATGAGGAAAATTTGAGCGTGGGGAATATTTACATATTTCTTGAATATGGGTAATGGTTTCCGTGAGCATATACATATGTCAAAATTTATCAAATTTTATACTATAAATATATGCAGTTTTGTGTATGTCAGTTATAACACAATAAAGCTATTAAAACTACACCAGAAAAAAAAAAAAAAAAAAAGGTAGGGTAAGGGAAACACGTTAAGTAAGACTGCCAAAGTTCGTAGTTGTTGAAGCTGGATGATAAGCTTGCAGATTTCATGATAATATTCTCTTTTCCTTTGTGTATATTTGAAATTCTTCTATTACTAAAAGTTATTTTAAAAGGAGCTTCTGTTAGGGCGCCTGGGTGGCTCAGACGGTTAAGCGTTTGCCTTCGGCTCAGGTCATGATCCCAGGGTCCTGGGATCGAGTCCCGCATCGGGCTCCCTGCTCCTTGGGAGCCTGCTTCTCTCTCTCTCTCTCTCTCTGTCTCTCATGAATAAATAAATAAAATCTTTAAGAAAAAAAAAAAAAGGAGCTTCTGTTAGAAAAAAATAACATGAAGAAACTGAAAACACAGGCTACAAACCTAGAAGAGAGATTTGTAATCCACATAATTGATAATGGATTAGTATGAAAAATTTATTTATATTCCAATTCATATAGACAAAAATAATTTTCTCAAACTGAACACATTCTTGTGGTGAGCCCTCAGATCAAGCAATAGGACACTGCCAATCTCTCATAAGTCCCCTCTTCCTTTCTAAGAGAACTACCCTTTCCCCAAGGTGAACACTCCTGTGTCCTATCACCATACATTAGTCTAGCCTGTTGTATAATACATATATTAGTCACATAGTTATGTATATTTTGTGTATCTGGTACTTTATATCAACTTTGTGAGGTTCATCATATTTTTGTGAATAGTTGTGAGCTGTTTATTCTCATTTCTGTGAAAATATATATTTATCCATTTCAGTGTTGCTGAACATTTGGGTTGTTTTCTATTTTTGGCTATTTCAAGCTATGTGCATTCTGGTACATGCCTTTTGATGAATACATGTATGTATTTGAGTATATTCAGGAGTGGAATTGGTAGATCATAAGATATACAAATCCTGTTTATTATAGATTAACTGCCTCTTTATCTCCAAAAACAATTTTCCAAAGTATTTGGATAAATTTACACTTCATCCAGCAGTGTATGAGTGTTTTCATTGCTCTATATCTTCACCAAGCTTATACATTGTGTCTCTACCTTACAGTTATTTTGGTAGGTATTTAATGGTACCTCACTGTACTTTTTTAAAGTAAATGTTATTTTTTAGAACAGTTTTAAATTTACAGAAAAACTACAAATTGTAAGAGAGCTCCCAAATATCCTGCATCCAGTTTCCCCTATTATTAATATCTTACATTAGTATGGAATATTTGTTAAGATTTATGAACCAATATTGATACATTATTATTAATTAAAATTCACCATCCTTTCCCAAGTCCCTGACAACCACTTAAATCTTTCTACTGTCACTATAGTTTTGCATTTTAGATTTGTGATTAATTTTGAGATAATTTTTGTATAAGGTGTGAAATATGAAGTCTTATTGCCCTATAATATAGGTGATCATGATGTCTGAACAAAAATTTTACTTCTTTGGTTCTAATGTGTTTTCTATTTCACTGATTTCTACTTTGATTAATATTTTTTCTTTCTTCTACTTAATTTAGGTTTATCTTTTCATTTTCTTATTTCATAGGATGGAAGCTAAAGTCTTTTAAAGGAGATAATACACGTCTTTCTTATTTCCTAAACCATAATCTAAAAGTTAGATTTTTGTGTGTGTCAATGAGAAGATACTTATATTTAATCATACCTCATAGATAGCCTACCTGCCTCTGAGTACAGTTCGAACTTTTAGAACATCTAGGACTTTGGTCTTCTTGTGAGTGTGCCCTAGTTAGAATGTCTATACAGGAGGGAGCTTAAAGATCATGTAATTTAACATAAGCAAGGAATGTGTCTATATAATGTCACACAGTAAATTAGAAACAGAGTCACACATAAAACTCTTAGCTCCAGACTTTATACCTAATCTTTTTTTCACTATATTGTACTATTTCTTAACCTTGTCCCAATGAACTGTCATAGTATTAACTAAAGTTAGTATCCTACCACAAAATGACACCTTTTAGATAAAATAAAATCCTAATTCATAACATAACAAAAATCCAGTTTATCATATTTAAAAGTTGGATTTTGTACCTTTAGCGTATATATGCCTTCTACTTAAAAACATGCCAGCAGATTAATCCAGCAGTTGATTTTACAAGCACTTGTCCTTCTCAGTCTGCACATAGCTGAACTCATTACATCAGTTACTGGCAAAGCCACCAAAATCTTTATATATTACAATGGAAGAGTAGATACTTTTTTGGGGAATATTAAAGGAGTAGAATATTTTGTATACCAGTCTCAGTCTGATACAGTTTTATTTTATGGCTGGTAGTGTTCAAAGGTACCTCCTAGTTATTTAAGTTAAGGAATGGAAAGAGAAAGAGCAAGAATGAGAGTGGGGGTGGCGGAGGGAGAGAGAGGAGAGGGGAAAGAAAGAGGGAAGAATGGCATTTTTAAGGGTACTGTCATAGTGAGGGGGTAAGATGTTAGAGTATTGACACTCCAAACTTGAAATGTAAAGTCTCCCCTTCTTTAAAGTGCTTACATTATACAGAAAAACAACTGGCCAAATGGATAATAAAGTCAAATTCCCACATTTTCAGGCCAAATCATTGTGAGTATTAAAAAGCTTTAGAAAATAGTATTGGTTACATTGGTACTAACTAGGAAAGACTTTAAAATCTTAAATTAAGGGTCTCAAGTGTAATTCAGAATTCCTTCTTTAAGTAAATTTAAGACAAATCCCTACCCCCTGATCCAAATTGTTTCCCCATTAACACATGTGGTTGCCAGTTTAGAGACTCTCATGATAGCTACAGATAATAAACTAAGTTACCAAAAATTTGGTTTAAGTTGTTTTTTTTTTTTAAAGATTTTATTTATTTATTTGACAGAGAGAGAATGAGAGAGAGAGCACATGAGAGGGGGAAGGGTCAGAGGGAGAAGCAGACTCCCTGCAGGGCAGGGAGCCCGATGCGGGACTCGATCCCGGGACTCCAGGATCATGACCTGAGCCGAAGGCAGTCACTTAACCAACTGAGCCACCCAGTCGCCCTGGTTTAAGTTTTAAACTCAGAATTGTCATCACTTGAATGTAATTTTTATCCAGTATAAGTATGAATAGCAATTCTGCATCTTGTTTATTAAAAACACAATAATTATCCACAAGAGTAGTATTTATTTGCTCAAAAAAATTATTAAAATTCAACCACCAAAGAATAAAGCTTTCATCAAAAAAGAAAAAAATGGTTGGAAAAGAGGACATGTTGACTTTGACAGGACATTATTTTGAGGCATCTAATAGCTGTTACTGCTTACAATTCATTTTTCAGTCTGAAGAGTTAACCAACATAAATCCCGGTATTTTAAGGGGGTTAGGGAGGACCATAAAATTAGGGAGAAACAGAAACTGTTTCATGACTTATTGAGCAATCTCATCTAATACTATGGTTATTATATGATTTGAGTTTGCTTATAATGCAGCTAATTCACTAACTTGCTCTTGAAATCCCCATCTACAAATGTATCTACATTTGATACTTTTAACATGGAATATTGCAAGGTAGTTGGAAATATACAAAAATATTTTTAATATGCCATACTTTATTTTACCCAATTTGTGTGTTCCTCAGAAATAATTTTCATTTATGCTTAGTTTTCTTCTTGATAATTCAGTTCACAAATTGCGATGTGAATTCTATATTCAAAATTCTTTTATAAGGTAAATGATTGCTCAGCCTGCCTTAGATAGAGAAACTTAGTGATTAAATACATTAACTTAAATACATTAAATATATTAACTATGGGTATTTTCTCATTCTTATTTTGTAGATCAGCTTGGAAGGTAAATCATACCTGCATTTACAAATTATTACCAACCTTTTAACCTTTATTTCTGACCATACTGAAGTCTATTGGTTCTTTATCACTTGACTTTACATTTCTATTAATCATCTAAAATGTAGACTCTAGGGCGCCTGGGTGGCTCAGTTGGTTAAGCAACTGCCTTCGGCTCAGGTCATGATCCTGGAGTCCCGGGATCGAGTTCCGCATCGGGCTCCCTGCTCAGCAGGGAGTCTGCTTCTCCCTCTCCCGCTCCCCCCTCTTGTGCTCTCTCTCTCTCTCAAATAAATAAATAAAATCTTAAAAAAAAATAAAATTAAAAAAAATAATAATAAAATAAAATAAAATAAAATAAAATGTAGACACTATAGCAAAATTTCCTCATGCAAGAGTTAGAAAGCTGAGTGTAGAATAGCAGGTCACAGAAAAGCTAAGAAATCCATTGGTATGAATCAGTATAAATCAGAACAGATATCAGAATCTGGGGCTAAGATATGAAATAATTAAAAAGCAATCAAAGATAGCCTGGGAATAAATGACAAAAACCATGGTACAAATAACAAATGTTACAAAAATTTAGACACAATGGAGATCACTGTATACAGAAAAAAGATCCTAGAGAAGGTGGTTTTACTAGTCAGTGAAGGAATCCTAGATAGGTCTTCATCAAATATGGAAAGTAGATTATTCATCACCTTCTACCTAGACCAAAAGGGGATTTAGAAATGTAAAATTAAGTACATTGCATAATGCCTATTTAATTACTCCAATTCCTGGGATAAACTTCTAGTATTTTGTATCTTATTTAAGTGTGAAATTATGCGGTTGGTAGACATAGGAAGAGTTCATGAATTTTGTTCCTACCACTTTTGAGAACATGATCTCTTTAGACAGCGGGGTCTATTTGTTAAAACTCTTCAAGCACTACCTTACTAGATGTAGTTATCTTTAATTATATTTCCAAACTGATTGTTACTCTCTATAGGTAGGCCTTCTTTCTACCAAAATTCGGGAAATAACATTAATGAACTATTCATTCTATGTAACTTTATATTCTCATTTACACTTACCCTTTCTCATTATGTTAATTCAACTAGGATTCTCATTGTCCTCATGAAAATTCATTACTTCAGGGAAATAGATCCAGTGCACAAATAGAGAGATGACCCTCAGATAGAAGTATGGAAAGCAGATGCTGATAAATAGCAGATGTGGTGACAGGAAACTGGAGAAGTTCTCTTCTGATTGCTTCAATTTGCTCAGTGAATTTGGAAGTTGAGTGAAGACTGTGAGAAGAGGTGTTGTAGTTTAAGGAGAAAGGAGAAGATATGAAATATTTTTTTGAGAAGAGTGAGAGTGAAATTGGATGAGGAATATCCCCATAACTTGCTTTCACTTGGCAACTTGTAACATACCCCATGATTTGCCTATTTATTATCTTTATTTTTGTCTCTACCCAATAGAGTGTAAGTTTCATGAAGGCAGGATTGTTCTCTGTTTTATTCATTGCTGATTGCTCAGTGCCCTAGATCAGCGGGTGCCAAATGTTAGATTCTCAATTAATATTTGTTGAATGACAAAGGAATGAACTCTACATAAGTTGCATGTACTCAGCAAGAAGTAAGCATATTTCCCCAACCCAGAGAACAGGAAAGGCATTACACCCCTTCCTGCATATACACAGCAATACACATACTCTTTCCCTCAGTTTCTTGCCCAGATTTTGATAATCATTTGTCTTCTCCCACCAATCATGGTTATTTGGTGACTAAATCAGAAGCTCTCAAACTTGACTATGCATCATTATCACCTGGAAATCATTTTCAGAATATAGCTTCCTGAGCACCAAACTCAAATTTTCTGAATCTGGATATCCAGGTGAGAAATCTCAAATGTATATATTTTAAAACTTCTTCAAACAAAATTGATACCCAACCAGGTTTGAGAACTCCTGGATTAAATTATTAATATTCTGATGTTAGCTACTCAGCTGCAGAGGCAACATCAGAAAGATACCAATTATGGCTCTACTTGCTTTAGTCTAATGCACACAATCCTGAGAATGGTATCCATGTCTTCAACTATTCATCCCCTGGAAGCACAAAGTCTGATGTGCTTTTTACAGTGCTTATTCAATAGTATTAATTCAACACAGTTATCTAGACCTTCTGTGAAATGCAATGGATGAGGTTAAGGCTAAAGTGTAATACAAATTGGATGAAAGAGAATGAGATGAGAAAAAGAAAAGAAATAGTATTAGTAAAAGGAAAAAGTAACACTGATCTTGGCTGAAGATACACATTTCCTATTTTATAAATTCAGAGTAGTACCCTCAAAGATTAGTTTAAAAGGATAAATAATTAATTCTGTTTAGTCTGACATGCCTCTGGAATAATAAGAAAAATAACCCCTTGACAAAATCATTTTAAATTCCTCTTTCAAATTTTATCAAGTTTTAATTTAAATTTTTTCTAGTTTCATATTCCTAATATATTTTTATATCATTGATTTCCAAAAATCTAAATTAAAATTAACATTTTCCACCCCAAATTAATACTAATTTCCCCATGTGCATATACAAATACAGAGAATTTCTCTTTAATTTTGATTTTTTTCCAAAAAAAGCTTGTATTATATATATTCTATACCTTATTGTTCCTATTAGTATGTAACAAACCATCCCAAATCATAGTAGCTTAAAACAAAAACAACCATTTAGTTTCCTCACAAATCTCACAAATCTGCAACTCAGATGAGGTTCAGGGGCACAATCTCTGGTCCACACAATGTCAAAGTAGCTCATCAAGGGACTGGAGGATCCACTTTCTGTGATTCATATTCGTGGTTGGCAACTTCGTGCTGAGTGATCACTGGGAATTCAACCCAAAATGTGGCTCTGAAGCCTCCATTCCTCTTCAACCGGACTCCCAAGCTGGCCTCTCCCCAAGCTGCTTGCACTTTTTCATGGTCTGGTGGTTGAGTTCCAAAAGTTAGCATTTCAAGGAACAGGAAATGGAAGTTGTTAGGTTCTTAAAGACTGTTCACAAAAAATGGCACACTTCCACTTGCTCCATATTTTATTGGCCAAATAGTCACAGAACCCAGATTCAAAGGAAGAATATAGATTCCTCTTCTTGATGGGAAGAGTGTCAAAGAATTTGAGGACCATGTTTTAAAACTGCCACATTTGCTTTATTACTTCACAAAATAACATGAACATCTTTCCAAGTATATATAGATCTTGACACATATAGACATGCCTTAGTGGTAGAATATTCTATAGCATATGCAATAATTTATTCCGTTATTCCCCTAAGCATTTAAGTTGATTCCTGTTTTTTGATATTTACAAACACTGATACAGTAAACATTTTTGTACATATATATTTATGCTCTTATTTTTATTCCACAAATGGGACAGCTGAGTCAAAACTACACATTCAAAAATTTAATATTAGCAAATTATTTTCCCAAAAAGCTATAATGATTTATAGTCCTAACAGTGTAGAGTATGCTTTTACCAGTAGCCCCCTCAGGACTAAATGTCACCTTAAAAAAAAAATTACAATCTGGTGAAAAAGCAAAATTGTATCTCATCTTAATTCACATTTTCCAAAATATAAATGAGGCAAAATTTATTTTTTATAAGACTTTGTCAGTCTTGCTGGAAGTTTGTTGATTTTTTGATCTTTTCAAAACAAAATTTTCTGTTTCTTTGATTTTTCTCTATTTTTCTGTTTTTGTTTTTGGTGTTGTTTTTTTTTTAATGTCTTTGACTTCTACCCTTTTCTGGATCTTTTTTCTTATTTCTGCTTGTTTGGGGCTTATTTTGCTCTTCTTATTCTAGTTTCCCAATAAGGAAGTTTGAATTACTGATTTGAGACCTTCACCTCTTTTCTAATGAAAGTATTCCATGCTATAAACTTTCCTTTAAACATTAATTAGTTACATTCCAAACTTTTTCCTATGTTACATTTTCACTTTTATTCCATTCAGAATATATTTTTTAAAGATTTTATTTTTTTATTTGAGAGCGAGCGAGAGAGAGAGAGCATGAGCGTGTGCACAAGCTGGGGGGAGGGGCAGACGGGGAGGGAGAAGTAGGCTCCCTGCTGAGCAGGAAGTCCAACATGCTGGGCTCAGTCCCAGGATCCTGGGATCATAACCTGAGCCAAGGCAGACGCTTAACCAACTGAGCCACAGAGGCGCCCCTCCATTCAGAATATTTTTAATATATCTTTAGATTTCCTCTTTTGACCCATGATGACTTTGAAGTGTGTTGTTTAACTTATAAGTATTTGGAGACTTTTAATCCTCCTGCTACTGATTTCTACTTTAATTCCACTATGATCTGAGAACATACTTCATGTGTTGTTGTTTTTTTTAATTTGTTAAGGTTTTATGACCAAAGATATGATCTTAGTGAATATCCTGTGCGTAATTGAAAAGAATTTGTATTCTGCTGGGTTTTGGATGAAGTGTCCTAAATACCACTTAGATCCAATTGGTTGGTGGTATTGTTCTCTTTATTTTCTGATTTTCTGTCTATTTCTATTAATTATAGAGAGAGGAACACTGAAGGCTCCAGCTATTATTGTGGATTTGTCTATTTCTTCTTTCAGTTCTGTCCATTTTTGCTCTGTTTTGAGATACATACACATTTAGAATCATTATGCCTTCCTTGTATATTGACCTTTTTATCATTATTATTCCTTTTTATCCCTGGTAATTTTCTTTTCTCTGAAGTCGGCTTTTGTAATATTAAAAACAACAACAACAACACTCCAGCATTAATTTATGAGTGTGTGCATGGTGTGAAAGTCCACTTTTAAAGTGGAACCCAATGACCCTAACACATGATAAGCATACCCTGTGTAATTCCCTACATTTGTGTGTGGGTGAGACATAATAATTTCAATTGAGGAATAGAATAGGACAACAGAGTTGGGATGTCACTTATGAGATTAAGTTATAAAAGACTGACTTTTATATTTGTTGCTTTTTCTTCATACCCACTATTCCAAGTTCCATTCTGTATGATTTCCCCTCTGAAGAATTTACTTTCATTGTCCTTTTAAAGCAGGTCTGCTGCCTGCTATCCTCTTAGTTATAACATCCATTTGAGAATGTCTTTATCTTCATTTCTGAAGAAAGTTTTTGCTGAATAAAGGAGTCTGGGTTGACACTTATTCTCTTTTAGTACTTTTTAAACATTGCACACTTCCTTCTGGCCTTCCAGATATCTGATGAGAAATTCACAGGTATTCAAATCATTGTTCCTCTATAAATAATGCATCATTTTCCTCTGGCTGCTTTCAGTAATTTTTTTTTGTTTTTTGGCTTTTGCTTTCATCAGCTTGATTATAATGTGTCCAGGCACCAATTGCTTTTGGTTTATCATGCTTGAGGTTTGCTGAACTTCTTAAATCTATAGGCTTATGTCATTTGACAAATTTGAGAAACTTTCAGTCATTTTTCTTCAAACTTTTTTCCCAGCATTTCACTCCTTCCCTCTTTGAGACTCTGATGGCCTGAATGCTTAACACTTTATCATGGCATTCTTTTCATTCTTTAAAAATCTTTTTTCTCTCTGTTCTTTTGATTACATAATATCTGTTGATCTGTCTTCAAGGTCGACTTTTTCATCTGTTATCTCCATCCTTATTCTGCTTTTGAGCCCATTCAATGAGAATTTGGGTTTTTTTGGTGGGTTTGTTTGTTTCAGTTACTTTATTTTTCAGTTCTAAGATTCCAATTATTTCTTCTATATATCTTATATTTCTTTACTAAAGCTTTCTATTTTTTTCCATTGCAAAAGTGTTTACAGTTCCTTGCTGCAGCATTTCTATAATAAGATATTTAAAGTCTTAGATGATTCCAACACCTGTGTCACCTCAGTTTTTATATCTGTTGATTACCCTTTCCATGCAATTTGACATATTTTTAGTTCTTTATGTGCCAAATAATTTTGGATTGAATCCTGAATGTTTCGAATATTATGTTATGAGACAGTAGGTCCTGTTTAAATCTTATTGGGAATGTTGATATTCTTGTTTTAGCAGGCAATCGATCTGGTTAAGTTCAGGCTATCAGTTCTAACCTACCTTCTATGCTCTGTAGTTCCAATGTCAATTCAGTTTTCAAAGCCTTTGCAGTTCTATTTGTACATGTCCCACATGGGCACCAATCACTGGTCACTCTGTGACCTGGATTATAGTCTTTTGGTTATTTCCCTTCTCAAAGTCTTTAGTATAGTGATTAGGCTCAGGTCTATGCATGCACAGCTCTGGGATGAGTCCAGAGTTAATTAATAATCAATTTATGAAATCATTTTCCAAACAACTTCCCTCTCCATGGTCCCCTCCTCAATATTTACCAATTCTTTGGACTCCTCTTTTCATATTTATCACCAGAAATCTGGGATTTTAGTTACTCCACTCTGTTACACACTTCTGTGACTAGACCCAAGTAGCGAGAAGACAGAGAGGAGGAAAAACAATGGGAAGGGGGGGGCGTGTAATAGAGAGGGAGTTTATCCCATCTTCTTGGATTGGAGAAGGAACTCTACTACTTACTAGTTGTATGACATTAAGACACATCACTTAGTGTCTTTAGACTTCAGTTATCTCATCCATAGAAAGGAAGGTTTCACCAGCTCTGGTATAAGATTCATCTTGAATTCTTAGTAAATATGCTGACCTCAGAGGCCTCACGCTAAGATTCTCATTCAATAAGTCAGGCCTACAAAATTGCATTTTAATAAATACCCAAAGTGATCTAGTACATGTTGCTTAGCAACTACAATTTAGAAAATATAATCAAATATTCCAATTTCCTTCTGGTTTTATCTTGAAACTTTTTATTAGGAAACAAATAAAAGCAGAATTCAAATTTTAAAAAAAAATCCCACAGAGCTTCTAACCTTAAGTGTTCTTAGAACCTTGGTTTACAAAATTTATGAATCTCCTAAACTCAACTTTTGGAGTTGACAGAAATTACTGTATGGTTTAAAGTCTTTTACCTGAAAGACAAGAGTGGGCAATGTGGAGATTTAAAATACAATAACTTGGGAAGTGCAAAAAGGTATTAGTTTGATCCACAGGAAACATATTCAATTATTTTCACTTACAAAAAGAGAAATATCCTATTATTCAACTTAGGTCATTTTCTTTTAGTTTGTCACTTCCCATAATTTAGTAGGCACAATTTCCTTCAGTCTTTTTCCCTACATTACTGAGCAAGGCTATTTATAAGATGGCTTGATGGATAGGATATTATTCTGAGGATTTTAGGTCATTACTTTTAAGAGTTGAGAAGGGTATGTTTGTGCTAAAGGTTAAGAGTAACTTTAGTTATTTTCTTTGTGAAGTTATTTACTAGTTTTACCTAATCTACAGTCCCTTCTGACAGAGCAGAGAAAATGGATAAATCTGCAGAGATTAATTGGTCCCTGCCATATTAGTCAGGTAGCTTCTTAAGGGTTTGAGCTTTAAGTTATCTAACTGGTCAGCCACGAGTTTGGTTAACAGCACACTAAAAAGAATGAACAAAGTTCCAAAATGTGGAAGGAACAAAGAGATCATCCATTTTTTTCATTCTATAAATATTTATTGAGGTTTTGCAAGGTACCACTAGACACTGTGGGGAATTCAAATATAAATAAGATCCGTTCTTTTTTCTCTAGAGGCTAACAATTCAGTGGGAAAAGAGATACATGTACAAGCAATTACATTACAAGGTAGATTGTGTGACAAAGGGTTATAATTTTAGTAGCATCTCTAATGAAATAAGTATGTCTACTCATTCGAATGGCACCCAGTGGAGTTGGTGTATGTTTGTTCTCATTTCTGTTTTTAAGAAAACTCAATAAAGTCATAATATCTTTAAAAGAAATCAAAACAGGTTTGTTTATTACACATATTGTGAAGTAAATATTTGCAACTTACCTCTAAAAATAGCACTGCATCAGTTTGACTCATTATTCAGAAATTGTAGTTCATGCTTGGGAACTTATAGCAAAATAAGACACCACAAATTTTCTCAGCAGAGCTTCTGGTTACCAGCAAGATAGTTTTGACTGAATATTGTTTCAATGTTTAATTTAAATGAACAATGAAAGAACATATAGATACTCTGTTGCTTCTTAACTATCCTACTTTGGGGGCAGAGGGATGCGTGTAAACTTGTGTTATTTTATTATATTATTCAGTTTATTTCTTTTTGTCATAGCACCTGGTTTGAGGGTACAGCCATCATTTGCAGGGAATTATATGAATGGCATGTTAAAATCTATTATAGTACCAGTGACAGCAAAGCCCAAATAAATGGATTTTTTTTGACCCTGGGACTTACCAGAGGATCTCAACAAGTTTTATAGGCATTAAGTAGTAAAGCCTCAAATCAGCTCTGAAACAGAGATATTATGCAGGGTTGGTGTTACAAACCATCCAGGCACCAGGAGAAACATATTTAAACAGAAAATCCTTGGAGAAACATCAAGCTGAGACTGAACAATACTGCCCCTCTCTTAAGTACAGAGTGTGTGTTAATGCAGATGTTCTCTAACTTTGTTATACCTAAAAACCATTGAGGCAATTTGTTAAAAGGAGAGTTATCAGAGCATACTTCTAAAACCTGAGTATTTTTTAAAAAAATACAGATTCTGCCTCAGTGGGTCTAGAATCAGGCCATACTTTAAGTACCAAAAGCCAGCACTAACATCACCCAAAATCAGTAAATCAAGGTGGAACCTTCCTTGTTAAAACACAGATTGTTGGGTTTCACCCACAGAGGGCCTGATTCAGGTCTAGGGGTAGAACCCATGAATTTACACTCCCAACAAGCTCCCAGGGGATTGCTGATGCTGCCTGTTTGAAGATCACAGTTTGGGTAACACTGATCTGGATTGCTCTTCGGAGCTACTGGGGTCTGAACATTTTGATTTTTAACATACCTCCCTGATAATTATAGTGAACATAAAAATTTGAGAACCATAAAGCCAACACAGACTGACTGGCTATAGGAGGCTGACCCTGGAACAGGCAGCAAATGGTACATATCCCCAAAAGTCAAGTGTTACTTCAGCCAAAGTCAGAAAGCCAGATGGAACAATACAAGAAGTAGATTAGTGAGTGGAGATAACAGGTGGATGTGTGAACACAAAGGAACCAAGCCAACCTTGACTCCAGCTCCAGAGTCCTCACACTTCAAGGCTTACCCTGGCTTAGTAGTAGTGGGTAGAGGAAGTAGGATCTGATCAAGGCAATGGGTGGTAATGTGGCTAGACGCAGTCTAAATATATTGTGGTTAAAGAAGGGAAGCCAAAGGTCAAAGCCCGTTCTGAGGATGTATTAGCAGAAAAATGAGTCGTGGGGTGACAAGCTAGAAAATCAGGAACAGGTCAGGACATATAAGCATAAAGTGGTTCAGAGCAAGCTGCTCAGGACAGAGGCTCAATTTTAAGTTGTACTGGCTGGACTGATGCCTTAACTGGAAGAGCTGAGAGAATTTGACATGGACATTCAAAACATTGTATCTATTTATTTAGACACTAATACCTGCACACCCCACTCCCTGCCTTTACTTGAAAATAGTTTGGTTTTTTTTTTTAAGATTTTATTTATTTATTTGAGAGAGAGAGAGCATGAGAGGGGGGAGGGTCAGAGGGAGAAGCAGACTCCCTGCCAAGCAGGGAGCCCGATGCGGGACTCGATCCAGGGACTCCAGGATCATGACCTGAGCCGAAGGCAGTCGCTCAACCAACTGAGCCACCCAGGCGCCCTGAAAATAGTTTCTTATAGTTTACAAAACATACTTCCATTCTCCATTTAATGAGTCTTTTTTCTTCATCCACCAAGCTACCTGTCATTTTGATAATTTTATTCCTACTTGTCCCAATTTTTTCTCTGTTGCTACTTAGAGCAAAATTGCTAAATATCTTTTTCGAAAAAATAATTTTTTAAAAGATTTTATTTATTTATTTATTTGATAGAGAGAGAACACAAGCAAGGGGGAGCAGCAGAGGGAGAGGGAGAAGCAGGCTCCGCACCCAGCAGGGAGCCTGATGTGGGGCTCTGTCCCTGACTGAGCCACCCAAGCACCCTTTTCTTTTCTTTTTTTTTTTTTAAGCACCCTTTTCAAAAAACAGTTCTATCCTGGAAACTGAAGTTCCCAAAGTGTTCTGATTTTTCATCTGGCTAAAGTTCTAACAAAGTTATTTCTCAAACTAAGGTATGAAGACAACCTGCAGCATCATGATTAAAATGAAAATTCTTGGGCATCACCTACTCAGTCTGAATCTCTGGAGCTGAGCTCCTTGCACAAGCACTTTTAAGCAGTTCCCCTAGAATTTTTTATTCACACAAAAGATTGAGAATCACTGTAATTATTGCCTTTCCGCTCTTTCTTCCCTCTGGGTAGACTTCAGCTATTACAAATTTAGTAACTTGCATTACCCCTTCTAGGTGAATAATTCAAAATAGCTTTTTAAAGACATAAGATTTATGTCATTCCTGGATATCCTAAAACTACTTAAAAATGGCAAAAAAAAAAATAGAAAACATTTAATTACAATTAAGAGGTTTTTTCCCATATTAAAATATACACTGTAAAGATGGGTTTAGACCAGATCCTCATAATATCAAACCAAATAGAATTATACTCTGGGGTGCATAAAGTGAAAAACTATCTCCAATGTTAATTTGAGGTAACCCTATCAACACTAATATCTAAGAACATGGAAAATAAATTAAATGAGATACAGGCTGATTAACATTGTCCTCTACTTTATAGCCCAGAACATCATGTTTGTTTGTTTGTTTATTTTTGGTTAGGTTAGAAGGATAAACCATCACAGTAGCCTCTGGGCACATTTACAGCATTTTATAAGAGACATTTTACAGTTTCTGTGTAAATTCTGAGCAGCTTAAAGTGAAGACTAGCTCTGCTATTTAAAACGATTTCTGGTTTGTTTCAACTTGAAAGTGATTTAATACGAGGCCCACAGAGAAAATCTGTCTCAGTAATCAAATTATAACAAGTAAGGATTAAAAGTATTAAGCAGTTTAAGCAAACTTTTCAGCTGCCCTGTTTTTTTTTTACTAGTGGGGGGATAGAAGCCCATTTGAAGTTGGCTGTGAGAATAAGTACAACAAAATTATAAGAATGAAAAACAAAAACTGCCTTTTTTGTTTTGGTTCATTATACATCTCCAGCAACAGTGTTTTTCAAACACTTGGTTTGGCCAAACCCTAGCCTTTTTCCCAAGGACGTTCTGTCTCAGTCTACTATTCCTTTTCTGAATTATAAAGCCAACTGTATTTTACAGGTAAATTTAATTTACATTTTAAGATTCATTTGTACTTAATTCATCAAAGTGTTTTGTCATGTGAGCTACTGGGTCTTGCAGAAGGCTTGTGATCTTTTTAATAGACTTTTATAACCTATTTTTTCTCCTTTCTTAGAAACAGGAAGTCACTTTAGCCAAAAGCAAACAAGGTTAAACTCCAGAGTGTTCGGTTTGGGCTTGACATTTAGAAACACAGATCCAAATGGGTCTTGAGCTTGACAAAACATTCCTTCCTTTATTAGGTGAAAAGAAAACATTTAGGGTAAAAACAAAAATGATTAAAGTGGGAATGCATTGCTTTTGTCTTTTATAAGCAAAAATAAAACCACATACTCTTTTTCTAAAAAAAAAAAAAAACCTCTTGAAAAATGTGTAAGCCAAATTAATTTCTGATAGGTTGTTTATTATATACACTGCAAAAATACATAGCACATATAGCAAATTTATATATCAACACATGCATTTATAAATACATAAGGCTATATGTATACGTGCATATATAAAGTTATAAATGCATTTATAAAGTTTCTGCTAGTTAAGAATGTATTTAGCTATTACTTTTCTAAAGTGACTAAATTGTATTAAATAATATATAATAATGGGAAAAGATCTCAAAAAAAGCATATGGCTGAATTCGTAGACTCCTAGAAGTTCAGTGCCCCAAATATACAAAATGAGTGTTAATTAACCTACTTTTAAACTCTTCAAGGAAAAAGAGTTCAAATTCTTCTGCAGTCATGAGGTAAGATTAAGAGCAAACTGATCACTGGTTTCCAGCAGGAGTATAGGCAATGCTGGCCTAAATTTTTAATCTTTCCAAATCTCTAATAAAAACAAACAAACAAACAAAAAACACACAGAGATCCCAGAATAACAAACAAAACAAAATTTCATGACAGACACCTAAAGCAAAATTCAAAAAAAAAGGTATTCCTACACCCCCTAAACTTGCATCTGCCATCAGGACTACATGCTATCAGCAACTGTATAGGAAAACATGGAGAGAAGACAAAAGCACTTCGAATGAGGGTAAGACATAGAAAACAAATTCCTAACAGGTATTTCCCTCAAAATGAGATGTCCTTACTAATGTGAAAAGCTCAGTGACCCTATCTGAAAATAGCAGACACGTGTGGGAGGGGCCCTCAGAGGCTGTAATTCATGAGTGTGTTAAAGGGACCACAGAACAGACAGATTATGCAGGGGAGTCTCAACTCCAAGAACTCTCCAAATTGACCAACTTAAGGTCCCTTTCAAAACACATGCTCAGGGGCGCCTGGGTGGCTCAGTTGGTTAAGCGACTGCCTTCGGCTCAGGTCATGATCCTGGAGTTCCTGGATCGAGTCCCGCATCGGGCTCCCTGCTCGGCAGGGAGTCTGCTTCTCCCTCTGACCGTCCTCCCTCTCATGCTGTCTGTCTCTCATTCTCTGTCTCAAATAAATAAATAAATTCTTAAAAAAAAACAAAACAAAACAAAACAAAAACACATGCTCAACCTAAGGGGAACAGCTGGGAGGAGAAGCTAAACAGAGCAGAGTGGAAACACTAGGACAAAGTAAAGAGAAGCTCCAGAATAAAAGAATGGGGGAGAAGGCCAGAGGTAGGAGGCTAAGAAAGCTTACTTGACCCTTCCTTTCTTTGAATATAGGAAAACACTTCTCACTCAAAATCAGCGAGAGGAATGCAATGTAGACAGATGCCATGTTAAGTTTTTATAAGGAAAAAGAACAGTGAGCAAAATAATATTCATGTAGACAATAGAGGCATGCCAGAAACCATCCTACAAAATAGATTAAAAATATCTAAAATATTAGAAAAATAGCTAAAAGAATTAAGAAAATAATAGAAACTATGAAAGAAAGCCAAAAGAATTAGAAACATTCAGAAATGAGCTGATGGGGAAAATAAGGAATATTTGAAAAGGAAGAGGACAGAACTCAGGAAAGACTTAGATAAAAAAGTACAAATGTTTTCAGAAATGATGACTAGACTAGTAGGAACACAAGAACAAATAAATGAATTTGGATAATGGATAATGCCTTTGGGTACATGGATATTGCCTTCCAAAAAACAGAATATGGTAAAGAGGAAATTTTAAAAATATATAAAAGTTTTAAAAAAAGAAATGAAACCATTTAAAAGAAAGAAAGTGAAAGAAAAAAGGAAACAAGATCCACAACCTATGTCATGGAAGTTCCCAGAGAAGATACCTAAAGCAATAGAAGAGACTCAATACTAAAATGTATCATCTAGGAAAACCTTTCTGAAATAAATAAAGAGCAAATATATTAAAAGAGCAAACCATAGGCCTAAAAAATTTTTAACAAAAAGAGACCACATATTGTTAAAGTAAAACTAACTTTTAAGGGGAAAAAAGTCCTTTGAATATCTAGAAAAAAAGATAAAGTGATTTGTAAGGAAAGAAAACCTGATGGTCATCATGCTTTTTAACAAGAACACTTCATGACAAAAGACAATGAAATATCTTAATATATTTGAGATACTTAAGGAAAGAAAGCATAAGCCAAGGCTTTTACATGCAAAGTGACTTTCAAGTAAAAATGCTGAACTTTTTATGAACATACAAGAATTCAGGAAATATTGCCCCATGGAGCCCTTCCTGAGTAATCGCCTAGAGAACAAACTTTGGACAATCAAAATGACTACAGTCAGTGGCATAGGGACCAACGGTGAGAATTTAATACATATTTATTTGTGGAACTAATATTAAATTAAATAATGGATACAAAGAAAACATTATAGTACATAATGGCTATATATTCGGATGACATATACACAGCACAATTATTGAGAAGTACAGGAAGGGAATATAGAAAATAGAATAAACTTGCTAATTACCTTGAAAAACATTGCTAGATAATAAATGAAGGTAGCATAGAGTTAGAATATCACTAACCCTTAATGAAATAATGCATCAATACAATAATTTTTAATGGTAGCACCATAAAAAGAGAAACAACCAGACAACATGTGCATCCTGATAAAAGTACACATCACCATCTATGAAGTATTTTTGTTTTATATAAAAAAAATCAAACCTGAATTTGAAAGTCTCTGAACCTAGTAGTTTACAGAAAACACAGGGGAAAGAAGAACATGTTAAATAAGCCCACAGGGATACATCCCAGACTATGGGAAATTCTCTGGGACTAATTACTCAGTCTTTTCTACAAACTAATTTCCAGGGGTAAAGGAGTGAAATGGGCTTAGAGCTCAAAAGAGACTTAGGATACTTGTCAAACAATTACAATGTATAAGCTTTATTTGAATCCTGATTTGAACAAAAAATTTTAAAAAAATAGTTATGAAGTAATTGAGGAAATGAGAATACTCTGTTGGATATATGAAGATATTAAGGAAATAATGGGGATTTTAAATAAACTATAGTTCTATTTCTTAGAAAAGAATAAACAACTGACTTAAAAATCTTATCTTTACTATTATATAGTCACATTATTTAACTTATGAATATGCTAGCATAAAATTATAGTACAGCATCATGGTAACCTTATATTACATTGATCAAATAGAAATTTAGAAGTTCTATGGATGAAAATAAAGAACTTAAATGCTAGAAAGTGTATCAAATGAGACCTAGTCTAATAAATTATTGCTTGGCCCCAAACCTGTCATTTTAAGGATGTGCAATCATGAAATTTTGAGTTCACTAATTAATCTATTCCATAGACATGATTATTTTTCAATTACACTATTTTTATGTCTAAAATGAGCTCTCTTTGGCTTATGTTTGAACACATTTCCTTTATTTGGCTTCTTAGAAATGGCCATATCAAGACAGACCTGGATTTGCTATCTTTTTATCACTGACCACTTGGTCGTTTTGAGAAAGAGCCTCAGGGAATAGATGTGAAGATTAAATGAAAGTATTTAAAATGCTGGCATGTGAAAAGCATTCACTAGTAATTATTATTGTATAAAAATTTTTATTGATAGCTGTATCATGCAGGATCCTTACTCACATAAAAAGCAGTCCACCATAGCTAACTTTAAGAAAAAGGGTATTACTGAAAAAATAAAGTTAGGTAGTTTACAGAATTTCTGAGAGAACCAAAAATTGAGTTTAAATACTACAGAGCCAGGAATAGAGCATCAAAGAGAAATGCCCAAACTTCTATTCTAGTGTACTCACAACTGATAGACAAATATCACTTTGCTGTGTAACAACTAAAACACCAGGGACAGTTTGCCAGAAACTCCAGTAACTTAGACTCCAGGTTGCCTTAAAAGAACCAAGTGCCTCCACCATCAGGACTGCCAACTGATCTGATCTCCTCAACATAACCACTACCACTCACTTCCGCCTCCAGGTCTCAATGACTATATCTGCTTGGTGGAACCTAGGTCACAAGTAGAACCCTTGCGGCAAAGGGTTCTGAGAAATACAGCTTTAGCCTAGACTCTATTGCACAAAAATTATGCTGGAAGGGAATCAAATGCTTACTAGGTGAACTAAAATAAGTGTCATGTTCTAAAATACTTCAATCTGTGTTCTAAAATACTTAAATTCAATTTGTGTTTTCCCTCTTTAATGTAAATTTTGCTGACTCCTCTAATCCTCCTCCATGGGACAATTTTTTACTGAATACCTTTATCTTTACTGAGTTTCTCCAGTCTTTCCACACCCTACCTCAAATGTTATTAATCTTGTCCTTTTTTTTTTTAAGATTTTATTTATTTATTTGAGAGAGAGAGAATGAGAGAGAGCAAGCACATGAGGGGGGGAGAGTCAGAGGGAGAAGCAGACTCCCTGCTGAGCAGGGAGCCCGATGCAGGACTCGATCCAGGGACTCCAGGATCATGACCTGAGCGGAAGGCAGTCGCTTAACCAACTGAGCCACCCAGGCGCCCTAACCTTGTCCTTTTATTCTAATGTGTCTAATTAATGCCGAGTAGAGCAGAAGGATGACTTTTTAAAAAGGTATACATTTGCTAAAATATCCCACTCTATTATGACTTTTATGAAAATAAATCAATTTTGCAGATACATGTTTGACTTGTTTGATATGATCTATTTTTCTTATGTAGCCATCTAGAACATATTGTATAATATTACCATGTATTTTTTTAATTAAACCTATAATTTGGTTTTAGATTATCTTCTAAAGTCATTAAGAAAGATAATTATCTCCTGAAAAGTATTTAGGATATGTTAGAAGCTACTTTTTAAAAGCATAAAGCAGGGGGTGCTTGGGTTGCTCAGTCAGTTAAGCTTCCAGCTCAGGTCTGGATCTCAGGATCATGAGTTCAAGCCTCATGTTGGGCTCTACCCTGGGTGTGGAGACTACTTACAAAAAAAAAGGGGGGGAGGATAAAACAGCATATATATTACAAAACTATTTTTTCAAAAATAATAATCCCCAAATGATACTTCTGCTATAAAACAAGGCCAAGTCCAAAATTCATAGTCTTTAAAATAGAAGGGCCACCATTTTTCCTCTTCTCAGCTTAACATTCATTGTTTATGGCTACTTTTGGAACTTAATGAAATTATACAAGCTATATTTATTCATGTTCTCACCTCTGGATAGCATCTCTTTACTGAAGGATTTTTTTCCAATAGCCATACATACCATGAAATCATTTAAGTATAAGTAAAGTCAATGAAAGGTGAAGGACTTTCGTCTTCCAGGGAAGTTGGTTGATAAATGCATCAGCTCATCTAAGTTTGCCTACCAGATGTGATTTGACTTTAACATTTCATAATTCTGTTTGCAAGCAAAGTGAAAAAGGAAACAAATGAACAAATATAATTTGTTGAGGTCTGTGAATTGAATAGAGAAGTGTGGAAAGAGATGAAGGTAGGGGTGAAGGAACTGCTTGAAGGCAAGAATGAATCATTAGGATATGATACAGAAGGTAATGAAGAGCAAATGGTTTAATGATGCCAGAGGAACACCTGATCTTGACTATTGAATAAGAGGGTAGAAAGACAGTGGGTAGAAATCTTTGGTTCATAGGGCACCTGGGGGGCTCAGTTGGTTGAACCACTGACTCTTGATTTGGGCTCAGGTCCTGATCTCAGGGTGGTGAGATGGAGCCCCACATCGCATCAGACTCCCTACTCAGTGGGGAGTCTGCTTGAGATTCTCTCTCTCGGGGCACCTGGGTGGCTCGGTCAGTTGAGCGGCTGCCTTTGGCTCGGGTCATGATCCCAGGGTCCTGGGATCGAGCCCCGCATTGGGCTCCCTGCTCGGTGGAGAGTCTGCTTCTCCCTCTCCCTCTGCCTGCCTCTCTGCCTACTTGTGCTCTCTATCTCTCTGTCAAATAAATAAATAAATAAATAACCCATGCTTAAAAAAAAAAAAAAAGAGAGAGAGAGAGAGATTCTCTCTCTCCCTCTGGCCCTCTCCCTACTCACATGCTCTCTCTCTCTCTCTCTCTCTTAAATAAATAAATAAATAAATCTTAAAAAAAAAAAAAAGAAGAAATCATCTTTGGTTCATTGGCTTAAAACAGGTATATTTCAAAGTTCTCGTTTTTGATAAACTACAGGCTGTTTTCAATCTAGTAGAAATATTCATGTACAAATATTAGTGGTCAGATGTTCCAAACAATGGTAATTGGTTGATGGACTGAAACTTTTTAACTAACATAATAAAGAAATAATAATTAAAACCAGAGAAGAAAACTACAAAACTATAAGTAGTCTTTGCCCCAAAGAACTTTCAGAGCCACCCTCACAGATGGTAACCAAGTTTGATAGGCCAGAGAGATAGGCAGTTTTCAGGCTTCCTTCTTGCGCCAAGATTATTGGGCCAATGTCAGAGACAATGACCAATCTCTTTCAAGTTGGCCCAGAGGGATCTGGCAAGCAAAGTTCAAATCTCTGCAGAATATTTCATCCTTACAATGAACTACAGGCCCTGCTTGTGTTTACCATATGGGTTTATTCTTAAGTCAATTAAAAGATAAGCAGTCTCAGAAAACATATGGTACATATTCCACAATACTTTAGAGAAACTGTACAATGTATCTTCCATAGAATCTACAATTTAACAGAGAATTAAAATTTGCCTTACAGTCACACAAAACTTGCTAGTATCAGATTGTCCTTAAGTACAAGTAGATAAATTTATTTTGCCATTCTTAATAGGAGAAAAATTGCAGGCCATCCAGTATAGAAATTCTGCAATTTTTGTTCTTTTAAGACTAGCAAAATGTATTCTTTTGCTAGCCATAATATACGAACCAATGTACACTCTTTTATACCTATGTAAGCCACATTCTCAAAGGCATGCAATACAGTTTAAAGAGTTTTTGGTTATTATGCCCTGAAAAAACATTTGAGATAACAATTCTACCAATTAATGTTGACATATTCTGTTTATTTAAAAGTATATCAGTATGAGGGTCGCCTGGGTGGTTCAGATGGTTAAGCGTCTGCCTTTGGCTCAGGTCATGATCCTAGGGTCCTGGGATCGAGTCCCACATCGGGCTCCCTGCTAGGCAGGGAGCCTGCTTCTCCCTCTGCCTCTGCCTCTCTCTCTCTCTCTCTGACTTTCATGAATAAATAAATAAATAAAAACATTTTAAAAAATAAAAAATAAATAAAAGTATATCAGTATGAAAATTCTTTAATAATATTTCAATCATTCTTCAAGTACGCATGATTTAAAATTGCCATCTTTTCCTCTGAGTATAATAAAACATCAGTTTATAAGGTATGTCCAGGTAGTATCTGGGGTATATCTATTGGAGAAAGTGTTTTGGGGCACCCAAAGAAGATGACAAGATCTCTTTAATTTACAATGTAAAGCAACCATGCTATTTTATAGCAGGCAATTTTTGTACTTTTCTCCTTGTCTTTATTTTTAGTCTCTATGATGTTTTGTTCCCAGATGTCGGAATGTAGCTAAACAGGGGCTGCTGCTAATTATTGAGCAAATATCCATATGAAGTCCAGATGTTAATGTGTGATCATTTTTTTCTATCATCAAATACATTTCTTTTTGAGTCATGTTGAGATCAGATAAGAATCTTCCTACACTTTACCTTCGTCAGTTGGAGCCCTTACTTTATTTAGTCTTCAGTCAGTTACCTATCATTTACCTACACTTTTATGTGAAGTTTATATCCAAATGAATTAACTTTATGTTTCTTATTTTGTTAAGTATAATCTGACTTAGATTTCCATAAGAAGAAAACCTCTTAAGAAAGACATTTTTATGTGCAATTTATAAAATAAAATGTTGAAACTAAGCACAAAGAGAATATCTGGAGAGAAAACAAATAAACACTACATTTAGCTAGATGTTAACATCAAATGTTTTCTTCCAGAGAAATGGTTATTAATAATAGAAGAACAATATAAAACCCTAAGTTAATTGTGGGAATTTTCAAAGCTTCTCTGGGCTGGAAGAAAATAAAAAAGCAGTCAATCTCTCATGGCTTACCAATAGATCAATATATACTCTTCATATTAATAAATTTGAATATTTTAATTTGAAATTTAACTACTGAGTCTATACTTCAGAACAATATAGCTGTTTAAGTAGAGAAAATTACCACAATGCTTTCTAACACTAAATTCCTATTATAAACTAACTTCACATGGTTCTGAATCCTCTAGAAATATTAGCATTACAAACCGAACACTCGACACTAGAAAAACCACATTTCAGTAACTCTCATATGGGAATAAAATAAGACTCGAACAAAACCAAAACTTACAATTTTTTTTAAAAGTCAATAAGTTTAAAATTGTTATGGTACTACCATACAATTCCCTTTTTTGATTCTTGGAAACACTGAAAAGCACTTTATTAAAGTATATTTCAGTTACTCTCTCCATAAACACATAATTTTTTGTAGACAAAACTGGGTGAAGAAATCCAAGAGATATTATAATTTCAAACTGTATTTTTGCTCAAACTGAGGTTATAACATTACAAAGTCTTCCCACCAACTAAGGAGCAAAAGAGGCTGCTCATTGTCTGATTTGGCTCCAGATGTAGAAGTCATGGCATTGGCCTTCAGGAGAGTTGTGGGAAACCAATTTCAACTGGTTCATATTCAAAATTTGAGCATGATACTGGTATATCTGATTGGTTTGTGTAAGAACTTATGGTATGGAAAGATATATTTTGAGAGATATCTAAATATAAAGTAGCTTTACATTATATTTTAATTCTCCAACAAATTATCTTGATTTTTCCATGCCAGGCAATTTTCACATATTTGTACATGAAACTTTGATTAAAAGAAATGAGCCATTCAGTGACTCAAAGAAAATTTTTGGCATTAAAGAAAAAAGTCACTACTTGCAGACTTACCTGTGGTGTCCCTAATCAATGAAAACCTTTCAATAACTCAAATACAGGTTAACTGAATGTGGTTTACTAATTATTATGCCAAACATTATGAACAAAAAAAGTTCAAAACCCATTATAGACCTATGCATCATGTGATATTAGAACACTAAATCTCTAACTGTAAACTATCATTTTGTACAACTTAATGAATAACAATTATGAGAATTAATCCATTAATCTGGGACTAGAAAAAAGCAGGCCATGTGCCTAAAAGAAAACAAATGATATATCTACAAGTTCTAGTTCTCTTTCTTCCTATTAGTAAACTGATATATTTAACAGGAATAAAAATCAATGGGAGTACGGGTACCTGGGTGGTTCAGTCGGTTAAGCGTCTGCCTTCAGCTCAGGTCATGACCCCAGGGTCCTGGGATTGAGTCCTGCATCAGACTTCCTGCTGAGCAGGGAGCCTACTTTTCCCTCTGCCTCTCCCCCAACTTGTGTTCTCTCTTGTGCATGCTCTCTCTGTCAAAAAAATAAATAAAATCTTTTTTAAAAAAATTGATGGGAGTATATATATAAGTTGGATCTTTTTTTTTTCATTTAGCCTAAAGGCATATGGAGAAAAAAGAAGTTATGATTAGATTTTACTAACCATGAGAGGGTTTTTAAACATTTTAAAGGAAAGTGAAATTTTTATGAGGTCATAGATCTTTCAAAATATTTTCCAAAGTTGTCATCTTTGGTATTGTGCTTCACATTTCAGGAGCTTGAACGCCAATCTGCATCCCAACATCATGGAAGTATCTGAAATATTAGATTTCCTTACAATGCTAAACAATGTCTAAAATTTAGGAGGATATAGCATATCTGGGGGATGCTAGTAAGTAAAGCTTGTGTTCACAGTCCTCACTAGGGATGGGCCCCTAAAAGACACTATAATATAAATTTCAATTATGTTTCAATTAACAGAATCACGATTGTTTGTTACTTTGTGTAGCACTAACAATCTGGAAGCAAAAATTAACTTTGATGGATTGAAAAGCATCTTGGTAAAATCACCATTTCCTTGATTACTCAGTTTTATGTCCATAGATGAAAAAGTCTTCCTAAAGTGATTAGTACACCTACTTGATTCCAGGTAGGATTATACCTAGACCATCTAGTAAATGTAGTTGGTGGGGGGGAAAATACATAAAATACATCACATCAGAAATGATCATTTCTAGTTCCAAAGATTTTATTGTCAGGAAATACTTTGTATATAACATTATAAGCCTTCTTACCCATACTGACCCCAGAAGACTAAACTCTGGACAATAAGGTTGGTTCTAAGATGAATCATTTTGTACACAGTCATCTACAGGCCAAGCTTTTAATGACAGCACAATAACACTGAAACATTATTTTTATGGCAGAAAAAAAATGTAGTATTTATTTCCCCAAAATTTCCACTGCATTTGTTAGTACATTTTTTCAAGAACAGAAAATGAAACACTTAGGGTATAAAGATTTATCTACACAAATAAAGTGAAATATGAGCAATGTGGCCTTGTAGGAAGAGCACTGGTCCAAAGGTTTCCAGATGACTCTGACTAATAAGCCACAACACTTTAGGCAAGTGACTTGGCCTCTCGCTTACTATTTTTAAACAGTAAAATTGGGGGGCGCCTGGGTGGCTCATTTGGTGGTTAAGGATCTGCCTTTGGCTCAGGTCATGATCTCAGGGTTCTGGGATCAGGCCCAGTGGCAGGCTCCCTGCTCAGCAGGGAGTCTGCTTCTCTCTCTTCCTCTGCCCCTCCCCCTGCTCATGCTCTCTCTCCCTCTGTCTCTCTCTCAAATGAATAAATAAAATCTTTTTAAAAAATAAAAATAAATAAACAGTAAAATTGGAATAATAATGGCCATCTGAGAAAATTAATTACATAAGTAATATGGATTGGAGGATTCATAAAAATGCCAAATCCACCTTTATATTTAATAGCAGAATATGGGCCCTGAATTAACCATCTAATTTTCACAAAAGATATGATATACTGAGAAGTCGCAAAGTCCTACTAAAGCATCTAAAATTTTTCTCTCCAAGTAAACAGATATAAGATGGATGAAGCTTAATAGAGCACCAGAAGGCAGAAAAACAGAGGTTAAACATTCTATGAATACAAAAAGCCAGCTTAATATGAAAATAAATATACAGATTTACATAAAAAAGATAAGAAAAAATAATATACTTGTCACTTTATACTTTCATTAAAAAGCTTTATCAAATTTTTCCCTCTTCTGGGGGTATTAAAAACAAAATTTCCTGAGGTCAAGAGAAAACTATTTCAAGAAAACTATTCAAACTAATTCTTACTACACAGAACTAAAGAAATTGGAATGGCTTAAGATGAAAAAGAGAATGCTTTGTCTACTACTCTCTTAACATAAAAGGCCATTATGAAGAGGATGTTAACCAGTCGTTCTACACCATAACAAGATGAATGGATTTTAAAACATTAGCAGAAATACTTGTAAAATTTAGCAGGATAGGTCACACTTGGAATTATTAAGAATGTTTTATTATGTGGATAGGCATTGAAACAGTCTAAGAGAGGGCATGTATTCAGGATCTTTAAGAATAGAAAAGATAATTTATCCTGAAAGTCTTGGCCTCACCTTGCTAAAGCTGGCTACTTGACAACTGACCTTTGAGATCATTTCAGGCACTTGGATTTTATAGTTTTTCTCAGAAAAGAAAAGGACATTCTTAAATTGACTGTAGTTAATGATTTCTTATTTTATTACACGTATTATAATTTTAACACATCACTTTTTGCCAAATTAATAGCAATATTTTAGAAGAAGATGAGAAGCTCTGTATTTGATAATGAGTTCAATGCCAATCCAATCACTTTAACCAGGGCAGTTTTGATACAGATTAGCTATAAAACGATTGAATTTCTAACTTAGTTTAATACACACAATGAATACTAGTGGGTTTTCATTTCTAAAGGTAAGCATAATTGCACATGTCTGGCCAGATATAATTAAGTCTGAAAAGCTGAAACCTTTTAGCCAGTATTCAGAGGAAAAAATGTAATAGTACATTTCGTTATTAAATGTTACATGCCCTATAAAATGCCACAAAAGAGACATTTTATTTTTAAAAGATTATTGGTTATATTCAAAATGACCTTCTAGACCATTAGGTAGAATTTGTTTCTGTGGAGCACTGAAAGTGATACAGCCCTCATCACTTAACTGCTGATCTCTCGGTTCCCACATATTCCAGAACTAGAATTTGGCCTGCTGAGTTCTGGCAAGGCTTGTGTTGGTATCAAGCAAACTCCCTTCCAAAAAAGTGTTGGATAGCACTACCATAACTCTGAGTTGTACTGAAATCCAAATGTGAATTTCCTGGAACACATATGGGAACATGCAGTCAACAGATTTCTGAAACTGCATACCAGCACTTTGCTTTGCCTCTGCAAGTGCTTGCCTATCTTGGAAGAAAATCTATTAAAATCTTTTCCAATGGGTTCCGAGAGAAAATATTGAAACTAAAGTGGCCACTTCGCTAGTCAGCATCAAAGTTTTATATACTAACTTCCATATGAAGCTGGATGAATATAAAATGTTTTTTCTGTATACATGAGAGCACGCTACCAAAATAGCAAAAGATCAGAGTGACATTGACAGAATTGCAATTATCATCATCTTCTACACAAATTTTCTTAAATTCAGCCTTTTTGTCCTTCATCAGAACAAAGTTGAGTCTTAATACCTAAATTTGCTATTCTGTGCTTTTGCTCAATAAAAGGTTTTGGTAAAGGCTGCTTTACATTGCATTTTCTTAAACTACCTGATTAAAATCTTGGTTTCCATATATTTTAAATATTCTTTTCACTTATTCATTTTCTACCACCTTCCACACCTTATATCCAAAGCAATTCTCTTGTTCCCTACCTGAACATGTTCTCCACTCTTCAGATTTCAAGTACTTGAAAAGAAATGACAAAGCTGAGTAAACAATTAAGCTTCTTTCTGATGTGTCATACCAATAGTCTGAGAAAGTCAAATTAACTGCTCTCTGTAATTAACCACTAGGTTTCTGATTGGTGCAGAGGGTTTTCCAATCTGGGTTTACTCAGTTTCTCAGGTAACCCCGGGCTTTTTTAAATTATAAAAAATTGATTCTAGCACAAGGCCTAATACATAGTAGCAAGAAAGGAGGACAAAGGGAGTTATATATGGAAATACCTTCTCTAAAATCTGAGGAACTACTAAATATAATAGAAATAAAACCTCTCCCCAGAATAAAAATCATTTTAAAAATAGGGTCATATATTTTCCTAAATGAAATTTTCATGCATAATCTAAAAAATATAAAAGAATTTTTAAAGACAACAGACTGGTACATAGGACTGAGTCTCAGAGCAGAAATCAGAACTGACAGGCCTCCATTGAGCAAGCTAGGCACATGTACATGAATCCAGGTCAGTTGACATAAAGTCACTATTTTCTCTCACCACACCAATCCCAAAGTTGTTGTTGTTGTTTTAATGTGTTTTACTCATAAGATGACCATCTGATAAAATGCCTCCTGCTCTGAAGTTGTAAGGCAAACTATTGTTTTAGATAACAGGTTTGAACCATGCTTGTGGCTATGTAATGGAGAGAGAGACTATCTCAGGTAGAGCCTATGTGGTATACACAGCACAGATTCAGACAGACCTGTGTCCAGGTCTGCTAGGCATCAGGGCAGCCCAACAGATGTTTATTTGAGTGAGAGGCAAAGGACCTCCTTGAGCAGAGTCCATCTTAATGGATAAGAGCCAACTTCATAGACTTGGCCCAATAAAAACAACTGAATTGGTCAACGGGGTTGGTAGTAAGTGTGACAGTGAATGCAATAGGAGTTTACTACTAATCAAATTTGTCTTCTAACTCACCCTGATGTATGAGTTTTAGGGAAATAGAGACTACAAATTAGGACAGAAAACAAAACTAAAAAAGCTGTTTCTTAAAAAAAACATTTCAGGGGCCCCTGGGTGGCTCAGTCGTTAAGCGTCTGCCTTCAGCTCAGGTCATGATCCCAGGGTCCTGGGATTGAGCCCCGCATCGGGCTCCCTGCTCGGCGGGAAGCCTGCTTCTCCCTCTCCCACTCCCTCTGCTTGTGTTCCTTCTCTCGCTGTCTCTCTCTCTGTCAAATAAATAAGTAAAATCTTAAAAAAAAACATTTCATAAGGTGTTGAGTGAGGTTCAAGCCAATCCTTGAGGATATACTCATTGGAAAAAAAATACTAAGACAACAGAAAGACATACTCCCCAATGACCTTACAGCACCATGAGGTACAGGATATCAGCTGTCCCCCAGCTCCATGAGGAACGTGATACACTGCACAGCTAACAGTGGCAGCATACCACAAGAACAATGGTATTGGGGATGCAGGGGCTAGAGATCATGGCTACCTGTGGAGGCTGAGAATGTAAGGAACACATGTTTGTTACCTATCATAATTCCCAGCTATAAGTAAGAAAGACTTTGAATACAGTCAAGTCCCAAAATAGCAGATGAAAGTGAGAGCCAAGGAAATATTGCTTATTTCTAATAATCCATCGCTATATACCCTCTTCCAGGTTAGTCTGGAACAACATGGGTTGTGTATTTATCACATATCAGTTAAGATTAGAAGTAGTTCAGATTACAAGAACTCAGGAAAAATCTAATTCTTTGGCATTTCTAAGCAGAGCAAATTGTTAAAAATACACTGATAAACTCACTAGCTTAATTTTGAAGCAAGGAATAAACCCGAAAATTGATTAAAATGCTCTTAGCAGTAATCACTACTTTCCTTTTATTGAAATTCTCCCCTTGCTTTCTATAAACCTGATTTTTTCCCCTAACTTCCTAGTTATTCCGTCTCAGACTTCTCAACTTCTTTTTCTGTTCACCTCTTAAAGGTCCATGTGTTCCAAAGCCCCATCTTTTGTCCTCGGATCATTCTCTGTATGTTCTTCCTGGAAGATCTCATTCCAAGCAGTTTCACTTACAGTTTATGTGCTGACAATTTTCTTATATAGCTGACATGGTTAAAAAACAAATCACTAAGTGACACCTGGGTGGCCCCGTCGGTGGGGTGTCCAACTCTTGATTTCAGATCAGGTCATGATCTCCGGGTCCTGGGATCAAGCCCTGCACTGGGCTCCAAGCTCAGGAGGGAGTCTGCTTGAGGACTTTCCTCTCTCCTTCCTCCCCCCTCCCTCCCCCCACTCATGCGCACATGCTCTCTCCCTCTCAGATAAATAAATGAATCTTTAAAAAAAAGAAACAAATCATTTCAAGTTTTCAAATCTCAGAGAAATGGGGAGGATCAGAGATCTGGTGAGTAGAAGCAAAAGTAAAAGAAAGTTCAGGTAGGGAAAAAAGTGTGTATTTATAGCGTAGCATCTACAATACCTTTCAGATAACTGGGCTACTCAGAAGACACTTTACTTGAAAGTGTTAACAATTTTAACCCAGTAGAAGCATTTGTAGTCTTTTCACCAATATAATCCGGCCAGGGTGTGTTAGGAGAAACAATCCCCAAATCTCATACATTTTGTTTAGCCAGGAAAAATCCTTGAAGGATGAGGGAATCTTATCCATTGCTCTGTTTTATTTCACTGCTTCAATTGCACATCTTTTAAAAATGTGATCGAACATTATCAGATTCAGAAGAAGAAAAAAAAAAATACTGGGGTCAGAACATTTGGGAAGTAAAAGAGAAAGTTAGTGTTCAATATGCCAAATTCAAGCCTCAGAGGAAGGTCTTCCTTCTAATCACCTGATGTGGTAGAAGTTTATGTACTTTTAAATCAACAGGTGTTTATCTCATAAAATACAAATATTATGCTATTTTAACAACATCCTTGGCTGTCCTAAGGATACTTAGGATAAAATAGGAGGAAAAGCTCTCCTGTCCCTGAGGCAAGGATTTCAGCTGGCTTGACCATGTCTGTGTGCATGTGTGTAGTAGGATAGTGGTGAGGGAGATAAAGTGATGGTCTTTCTTGCTTTGTAAAACATTTATTGGATGAATTGAAGACATCAACTATACAGATGTCTACATCTGGCCTCTCCGGCACCCATTGTTCTCAAGAGAGTTCAAACCCTTTCTAAAGCAGTATCACTGCCTCACCAGGACCCACAGTGAGAAATCAGTCAGATACATGTGCAAAACAACGTTCTGCCTACTCCATGTGTTCAATGTCTAGCAAAGATACAGGCAATAAACAGTGTAAATGTGTAAGTTACACTGATGTGTGTCATATATATATATGTGTGTGTGTGTGTGTGTGTGTTTTTAATAGTTTTATTTGAGAGAGAAAGACAAAGAGCATGAGAGAGAGCGAGCATGAATCGGGGTGGGTGGAGGGCAGAGGGAGAGGGAGAAGCAGTCTACTAGCTGAGTGGGGAGCCCAACATGGGGTTTGATCCCAGGACTCCAGAATCATGACCTGAGCCGAAAGCAGATGCTTAACCGACTGAGCCACCCAGGCGCCCCAATGTCTGCCTTTTATATTTTATTTGAATGGGCCATTTATAAGCAGTCTTGTACTGAACTAAAATATTAAAGTTTAAATATATTCTTGGCAAACCACCCTTTCCTATATGGAGCATAGGCTCATCTCATTTAAGAGAGTTTATAAAATGCCAAATTAAGTTTTACTTCTATTTCCCTTCATCACTTACTTGTAAGTATAAATTTTTTAAAGATTTTTTTTTTTTTAGTAATCTCTATACCTAATGTGGAGCTTGAACTCACAACCCCAAGATCAAGAGTCACATGCTCTACTGACTGAGCCAGCCAGGTGCCCCTGTAAATATAAATTTAATATGCACCACACACCTGATATGTTCAAGATACTGTGCTAATAAATCAAGGATGGGAGGGGGTTTAGGGAGGAATGAGATGTGGCCCCTGCATGAAACATCTCACAATCTATTCCAGACACAGACACAATGTCACTAACCCTAAAACCAGGCATTCAATGATAAGTGAGATGACAGTAGCCACAGGATATGGTGAGAGAACAGACAATTGAGCTGACCTTGGAATTCAAGGATATGTTTTCCCTATGGAAGGAAGAATATTGCAGGCAGAATGTTAAGCATAGACCAAGTCATGGGGAAATGAAAAAAAATGTATCAGAATTAAAATGCTTCTTGTTCTCCTTGGCAGGACAAGTTTGGGGGATCAGTGGAGAGGTATTTTCAGGTGTGCTCTGGGGAATTCTTAAGTCCCTGTAGAAGTTATCTGACATGCAATAAACCCACAAAGGAAGAAATAAAAATGACTAATAAATATGTTTATTTGCTAACTGGATAGCAAAGAAACACAAAATATTTATTTTTTACCTATCAATAATATAAGTAATAATAATACTCTGATTTGGCAAGAATGTGCAGAAAATGGACATTTTTATATATTTCTTGAGATATATCCTAAGGAAATCATCAGCCTGCAAGAAAATATATTAACAAAGAGATTCATCAGGACATCATTTAATAGTAAAGAAAAGTTTGGGAAAAAACTAAATGTCCAACAATAAGAAAGAGGTTAAATAAATTAGTATACAAATAAAAAATAAAATATTATGCAGTCACTAAATATATTGGAATAATTAATGAGAAGAACTTATGTGCATGCTTAATATTAACTGAAAAAATTATGTCTATGCATAGAGACAGAAAACTATGAGAATGCATAAAAAAATAGTGGCATGTTACATCAGTGGTAGATAAAATAATGGTTTTTGTTTTCTTTTTCTCCTCATCTGCATTTTCTAAAATTTTTAAGATGAATGTTCAATGATATTATATCAAGAAAAATCACTTACCCAACTGAACAAAAAAGCAGAAACACAGTTGTTGGTTCCTATACTGGAAAAAGGGCAAGGTACCTTATGGTAGTGAGCACAATTTTCCTTTTGCCACTGAAAGGAAACATTGGAAGAAGGGGGTTTTACACCCCCTTTTAATGAATAATAATCACTTATTATAGTGTGAAGTTATTGCTCTCCCTCATTGCTCCACCCAGCCACACACACAGAATCTGCCCCCCAACACAAACTTGAATAGACAACTTCCAGGGAGTACTCCTCTCCAATACTGCCTTCCACTAGACCATTCTATTAGGAATTTAAGGAAACATTAACTCTTTGAAGTTGCTAGATATGTCTATACTTATACCATGGCAAAATAGAGTCATGTTCAACCAAATTAGGGAAAAATACTCAGTTCCATGACATTATTTTAAAATATATTCAAACTCTGCATTTTTCCTCAACATTTAACAAGCTCTGTAGTTTATTGATTACAGAGGAGGTACGGTCTCTTCCAGTGGGTTTAGGACTTAATTAGGAAATAAATGTCAAGACACACATGTGTCATTATATAGGTATGTGAGAAAGTGAGTTTAACTCTCATAATCAAGGCCTTGTGGCAAATAATATAGAAATAATGCCTGGTTTTATAGTTTTGGTAAAACTTGATTTTCCTGAAGAATCTTAGTTTTTCTCTTGAGTTAAAACATTCATTTTGCTAGTTCAGGGCATTTGGTAACTTTGTTAGGACAAAAGTGAGATACTGCCAATATAGTTTATTTAAAAAGTTTTATGCCCTTCCTTTCCTTAACAGGATAGGGGTTTATAAATAAAAAAGCATAGTTTTCTTTTTGACTTTCAATAGTGAAAATATAAAGATAGTTTCATGGAAAATGAGTTTGTAGATTTCAAAAAAAAAACGTTCATCAGTTCTGCTGTAACACACATACATATTCCTAAAAATTCTCACTATGCAAAATTGTTGAACAAAAACACAGGGCTTATGGGGAAAATGGGCACATTAGTGGCACATTACTCAAAAACTTTGTTAGTTACACATTTTTAAAAATATGGAAACCACTTATATATCTTCTATGGCAATCCAAATCAAAATCCCAGTAAGATTTTTGTGGATATCAACAAACTGATTCTAAAGTTTATATGGAGAGGCAAAAGTCTCAGTAGAGCCAACACAATATCAAAGGGAAGGAGAACAAAATTAGAGGAGAGATACTGCCCAATTTCTAAACTTACTATAAAGCTACAGTAATCAAGATTGTGGTATTGGTGAAGGAATAGACAAATACATCAATGTAACAGAATAGAAAAACCAGAAATAAACCTCCATATATATAGTTAACTGATTTTTTTAAACGAGTAAAGGCAATGCAATGGAGCAAAAATAGTCTCTCCAACAAATGATACTGGAACAACTGGGCATACACTTGCAAAAAATGAACCTAGATACGGAGTTTAGACTCTTCACAAAAATTAAGCAAAATGGATCATAGACCTAAATGTAAAATACAAAACTATAAAATTCCTAGAAGATAACATAAGAGAAAACCTAGATGACCTTGGGTTTGGTGATGCCTTTTTAGATACAAAATCAAAAATACAATCCATAAAAGAAATAATTGGTAAGCTGGGCCTCATTAAAATTAAAAACTTCTGGGGGCGCCTGGGTGGCTCAGTTGGGTAAGCGTCTGCCTTCGGCTCAGGTCATGATCTTGGAGTCCTGGGACTGAGCCCTGCATCGGGCTCCCTACTCAGTGGGGAGCTTGCTTCTTCCTCTGCCTCACCCCCTGCTTGTGCTCTTTCTCTCTGTGTGTCAAATAAATAAATAAAAATCTTTAAAAAAAATTAAAAACTCCTGCTCTGTGAAAGACAATATTAAGAGAATTAGAAGACAAGCCACAGACTGGAAGGAAATATTTGCAAAAGACAAATCTGATAAAGGACTTAGCCAAAATATACAAAGAATTTTTTAAATTCAGCAATAAGAAAACAAACAACTGGATCTTAAAATGGGCCAAAGAATTTAATAGACACCTCACCAAAGAAGATATACAGATGACAAATAAGCACTTAAAAAGATGCTCCACATGGTATGTCATAAGGGAAATGAAAATTAAAACAATGAGATATTATTATAAATCTATTAAAATGGCCCAAATCTGAAACACTGACAATACCAAATGCCATCAAGGATGTGCAACAACAGTAATTCTCATTCAATGCTAGTGGGAACACAAAATGGCTCAGCCTCTTTGGAAGACAGTTTGGTGGTTTCTTGCAAAATTAAACATACTCTTACCATATGATCCAGCAATCACACTCCTTGGTATTTACCCAAAGGAGATGAAAACTTGTGTCCATACAAAAAAACTGTACACAGATGTTTAGAGGAGATTTACTAATAATTGCCAAAACTTGGGAACAACGAAGATATCCTTCAAGAGGTGAGAGGATAAACAAAATATGGTACATCCAGACAATGTAATATAATTCAGCGTGAAAAAGAAATGAGCTACAAACCATGAAAAGATAAGGAGAAAACTTAAATGCATATTACTAATTGAAAGAAGCCAGTCTGAGAAGGATAAATACTATATGATTCCAACTACATGACATTCTGGAAAAGGAAAAACTACAGATACAATAAAAAGATCAGTTTTGCTGCGGGGAAAGATGAATAGACAGAGCAAGGAGGATTTTTAGGCAATAAAAATAGTAAAATATTTTAGTGATGGATATAGGTCATTATACATTTGTCCAAACCCATTGAATGTGCAACATCAACAGCAAACCCTTAGGTAAACCATGGACTTTTGGTGATTATAATGTGTCAATGTAGGTTCATCCTTGGTCAAAAATGTACCATTTTGGTAAGTAATATTGATAATAGGGGAAGACTCTGCAAGTACAGAGGCAGGGAATATATAGGATATCTCTGTACTACAGTCTTTTCAATTTTATTATAAATAAAATTACTCTAAAAATGGAGTCATTAAAAAAATAGAATCCTAATAAAAATACATAACATTACAATAAATATGGTACTTTACGTTGAAAAAAAGACCTGAAGTTTTCTTGTAAATATGGGCATCTGAAAGGTTGCAGCTTGTGAGTTACTGTGAGGTAGTGGTATGAAAATTATCCTAACTTGGACTTAAAGTTATAACACTAGATGTAAATGAATGTGGCTCTTAACAGAGTAAACTGAGGTAGTTGGTAGATGTTTGAAGTATCCACATGTGTGCATTTTGTGTATTCCTATGTGGTTTTGTTTGGTACCACGCACTTCCTGCATTCAAACAGTGTTTTTTGCAGACAAAATTGTGCATTAGCAAATGTCAGATTCACATTATGCTCAAATTGTTCCCAAATACATCAACCATTTTAGAACAAATTCACACTCGCAAAACAAAGACATTTGCCTATGGTTAATAAGATTGTGTGACAGACACTAGGTTGATTCAACTACTATACAATTCCAACCTCTTATTTTTGCTTACCTATATTATAGAGGGTGAAAAAATTAAAATGCAATTGAAGCTATAGGTGGCCATGTGACACAGTTCTTATTAATTACATCAAGGAATAAGACAGTCTGAGCAATGAGGCATAAACTCTTGGGAGGTGAGCATAATGTCCCAGTTGATGATTATGTCAGATAGGAGCCCTTACTAAAATCCTCTTCTCCTATGATATCCCAATAGGCCAAATCACTGGAAATGTGCACAGATGATAGTATAGAATACTGATGATTAGCTCTATTGTCAGAAAATATATATTGAAATAAATTTAGTTGCAAATTATGTGACTTGTATATGAATACTCACAGAAGCTTTATCCACAAGTCAAGTGTGGAAACAACCCAAATGTCCATCAACACGTGAGTAGATAAACAAATTATGGTTTACCCAAACAATGGAAGACTACTCAGCAATTAAAAGGAAAGGAATATGATATTTGGAATTCCACAGATAAATCCCAGAAGCATGATTCTGAGTGAAAGAAATCAGATACAAAATCTTTCATACTATATTAGTCCATTTATATGAAATTCTAGGAAACACAGTCTCCTCTATAGGGATAAACTAGATCAGTGCCTGCCTGGGGCCTGGGGAGAAGACGAGTATGGGCTAAAAAGGGGCAAAGGGGAACTTTTTTTAGTTAATGGAAATGTTCTATATCTTGATTTGATAGAGGTTACATGATTGTATCCTTTTAAAAACTCATAAAACTGTACATCTAAAGTGTATGCTATTAATTGCAAATAAATTACATTTCATTAAAGTTGATTTTTAAAGATATCAAACTAGCCAAACTAGTTGATATTCTTGGGACCCTTTGGCCAACAATTCAAGCTCTAATTCTCAAATCTTGATGTTCACAAGTGTAGCCAGAAAGGCAGAAATTATAGACTATGACCATATAAACTTATTACACCTCACCTTATGAATTTGGGTTTCTTCCCTAATTTTTTACACTATCTAACTTCAGTTCAACATGTCAAAGTACTACAAAGAACTCATTAATATACTCAGTCTTACTTCCAACAGTTTTAAGCTGCCTTTCTTTGACATTCTCTCAAGAAATCTCTAAATGACCCAAAACCTGGAGACTTCATTTTTTGGAAAAGAAAAATGTTTTAAAATTATCTTTGCAAGGACCTTGTCATATATTTTTTACCTCTTGCAAACTCTGGTGTATAGAATTTTGATTCATGACTCCCTGATAAAAAAGACAACATATGGAATCATATAAAATATTCTCCCATTGGGAGATTAGAATTTTTAGGAATCCCCCCAAAACAAATAATTTTCAGGAGGTTGTAGTACCCACCAAAGGCCTAGGACCAAGTAGACAACTGCAGGAAAGAACAGCTTCCATCCAAGACCCATCAGTTAAGATTCAAGTGACCACAACCACAGATCATCAAACTAATTTGCTTGCTTTTTCCCACCATTTTCTTGTTTTGTTGTTTATTCTTCCCTCTTTGCTAGTTTAAAGTTCTGAGTTGTTAACAGAACTAACTATGATATCTGTAATAGATTAACATGTAACTATGATATTTATAAAATCCCTTTCCTTAATGTTGATTTTTGCATCCTTAGCCACTCCTTGGTGGCATATTTTACCCAAATAATTAGCAGATTGTAGCAAGGTAGTAAACTTATACTAAGGAGTGATTAAAGATATAGTTTTATTCATGTATTATAATAAACTGATATTAAAGGAAGCTGGATGACACTCCTTTAGTACCAATTCCTTGTAATACATCAGATAATTTCCTGGGAATTTGTACTAAGTGACACTGTAAAGGAAAAATACCACAACAGTAAAAGGAGAAGGAGAGTAATGGGAAGAAGAAGAAGGATAAGAAGAAGAAGAGAAGAAGAAATAGAAACCTAAAACCCTCTTTCATATTATACCTTGATATAGAGGGGCTTTGTCACCAAAAAAATTTGAGGCTTTTTTTTTTTTTTTTTTTTGAGAACTAGCTTTGGTAACCAAAGTCTTACAGAAATAAGACTGGGAAATAACTAAGGAAGATTGGGTGCATATGTGGTGGCTATCTCACTTTTACAGACCTTACAAATAATGGTCACTACTTAGACTCAACATCAAGCTCTTTTGCTTTATATCTACTTGATAATTTCTATAATAAAAAAGGGATTGTCTGGTGCAGTACCACTTTTATCATGTGGTAATAAAACATTACAATACTCTGAAAACTTTGCAGGGATGTTTTGGCTAAAAAGAGATCATGGTCCTTAATAACTAGTGACATAAAATATCCAGCCAAAAGCCTATCGGCTACTGCTCTTCAGTAAGATAAGGATTTGTTGTATCAGTAAACTGATGTATGACTTCAGAATAAAGCTCAGTTTGGCTGTTGGGTCTTCTCGGGAAAGAGAAAGAGAGAGTAAAAAAAAAGGAAAAGAGAGAAGGGAGAAAGAGAAACTTAAAAAATTTAACTATAGAAGGAAAAAAATGGTGCCTTGATTGGAATCCAAATGTCACCCCTGAAGAGGAATTTAGGATTGCTCTCTTCTGTCCCAAACCTCTCATTTTTATTCTCTATGAAAGACTCCAAGAATGAGGAGAATCCTACATGCTATGAGAATTGCAGGAGAATTATACAATATTTATAAGTCATAAAACCCTGGCCAAAGTTGTTCATGAAGTTGAAAACGCAGTTGTTCAAAATACAACCACATTAGATATAATACTGACCACTCAAGGGTGAACATCTATTGTCATATCCCTACAAATCTCTCTGGGATCTTTAATATTACTAAACAGACCCAGGAAATAAATAAAGAAAATATGAAATTAAGTAATTTGGCCATTCCCCTATATCAGGTGCTACTGGCACTAGGGATTGGGAATGAGATGTGTTCTCCTGATTTAATTAGAGTTCAAGGATCCTGGCTTAGAAGAGGCCTACAAACTCTGATCATGATCTTTCTCTAAGTATTTGCTTTTGTTATAGAGCTCAAATAAACTTTAGAGTCCTAAATATTGTTGTATAGCCACCATCCAGTCAAATGATTCAACAAATGATCATCCAACAAAAGAATAGGAAAATGACTCCCTCCAAAATTCAGTACATAAGCCAAGACCTCAAACAGTATTACAGATCTGGATCAGCCATGCCTCCAGATGGCAGTGGTCTATATCTTCCAGCTCAAGCTGAAGAATTACCACAAAATGAGGAACTAAGAGTTGAGTTTACCTGTATGGTCTTAGTTCCCCTCCCACAAATTATTTTATGTTCTCATAGGTACATACACTCATGTGTCCTAGTCAATCCTTCAAACATGATTTAGAACTGTGGGAAAGGATCCAATTACTTGTTCTATAAAGTTCTAAATGCCTAGGTCAAGTAGGAAAAAGTGAGAAGTAATCTGATACATTATACTAGCTAAATAAAAAATCTAAGTGGTCCAAAACATCACATAGACCTTTTACAGCCACATATTCAAATATGTCATGATTGACTCAGCCCCTCGCTCTTCAAAAATTATTAATTAAATGAAACTCAGTTTATCTCTGTGGGGTCCTCAAGATGAATCTCACAAAATAGAGTATTTATTTTGAAAGGACATCAAAGTTTAGAGAATATTTTTCATAGACTTTTGGTGAAAGTTTTTGAGACTGAATAGATGTTGGTAGGTTAAGAATCTAGGTTCTATATATTATTCACCATGCTATAAAAAGCTGGAGTGAAGGGGGGTGGAAGGGATGCAGTGGCTGGATGATGGACATTGGGGAGGTTAGGTACTATGGTGAGCGCTGTGAATTATGTAAGACTGATGAATCACAGACCTGTACCCCTGAAACAAATAATACATTATATGTTAATAAAAAATAAATTTAAAAAACTGCATTGAGATACCACCACACATCTGTTATAGGATGGCTATCATTTAAAAAAAAAAAAAAGTTTGGAAAAAAACATAGAGTCCAAAGGAATTTCCTTACTATGTAATGTCTTCCAAAAGTTAAACAAAAACTTTAATGTAATCTTTTATAGAACCTAATTTATTAGTTAAGATAAACAACTTTTAAATACATATTAATACATATTTCTTCAAGGTCATAAAAAATACACTTGTCTTTTACTGATAGCAATGCTTTATCAGTATCTACCATGTTTCATTACTTGGAAAATGCTATATTCCTAAAAGATAGTATTTCATGTTACACATCACCACCACCCACCACCCACCCATCCTCCATCATTGCAGACATTTTCCTATTGTTTACTTTTTATCTAAAGCAAAGACTTTGTAAAGCAAAGATGACTTTGATATGGTTCTCTTATTAAAATTATCTAGAATGGATGTGGATCTCAGTGTCTTACCTGAAAGTTATTCTGTACGATATTTATCAACACTTGTGTATCTAGCTGCTCATTTCTGCACACTCAAGAAGGATTCCGTGAAGTACCACAATGGACATCAAGATGGCACTTTTGATCAGGTATCAAATTTTTCCATATCCTTTCTGTTTCTGTAGAGAATGGAATAAAGGTAGAAGAGGTGGGGAAAGAGTCAGTTTCAAAAACAAAACAGATTGGAAAGATAATGACTACATTACAATGACTCATTTTCTTTTATTTCCAGCTAAGAATTTCCAGTTTAGAAAGATCTTCATACACTTAAAGATGTACTCAGAGATGAAAGAAATTCCTACAGCCACTAGATGTCATTGTGATGTCATTCAAATATTGATGGACAACATATCTGATAAAGTTAAAAAGAAAGTTTCATATTTTTTTTTCTGAAGGAGAAAACATGAAATATTGTCATTATCTTGAAAATAGTGACAAAATATTGTCTTCATCAGGAAAAAGCTAAAGGTCCTACTATCTGCGGAAAAAAATTCTCCAAGCCTTGGAAAAACAATTAATGGTGGTTATTTGATGTCATTCTAGTTTTACTACTTCAGAAGATGCTGTTCGTTCTACACATGTTTTAATTCTGAAATTTACAGCTGCTACCGCTGTTACTTACCCAACTTTAAATGGGAGGAAAAAATGGATGTGTGAAAGTTGAGGGTAAATTCAGGTGAAGAGGAAAAGGGAGAAAGATAAAAAGGTTCTTATCTCATAGTCCCTATTTTCTTTGTGAGTTACAGTGAAGGCAGGGTACATTTTTTTAGAGTGAAGGAAGAAATGGTGTGTAGTTGATTGGTGAAGAGAGGTGAAGTTTTCACATAACTTTTGTAGGTAATAGGAGAGGATTATGGACTATGTTACATGCAATGAGCCCACTAAAATTCATATGTTGAAGCTCTAACCCCCAGTCTGACTGTTTTTAGAGATGGGGCCTTTGAAGAGGTAAATAAGGATAAATGAGGTCATATGGGTGGGGCCCTAATCCATTAAGTGTCCTTACAAGGTGATGGAGAAACAACCAGGGACATGTGTGCCCAGAGAAAGAGCATGCAAGGACACAGTGAGAAGGTGGCCATCAGCAAGCCAAGGAGAGAGGTCTTAGGAAAAACCAAATCTGCCAACACCTTGATCTTGGATTTCCAGCTTTCAGACTGTGAGAAAACAAATTTCTGTTTTTTAAGCCATCCAGCCTAGTATTTTGTTACAGCAACCCCAGAAGACTAATGCAAAGAGGTATATAGCTAAATGAAAATAGATTACTTGTGTAGTTAACATTAAAAAACATAATTTGCAATAATTGTATGGCAGATAATGATAGTGACCTTCTCAATATTTATTCTCCTCTTCCTTACTAGCAAAATGTGATTTCATTCAGAGCAGCAGTGTGCTGGTGCTGGATACATATTGTTGGATACATACATAGGTACGACCACTTTTCTCTGGTACCTCCTTTCTTTTGCCTTGCCTGTTCTTTGGAAGTGAGGCTGAAGATGACAAACTGCATTTGGCCTTAAAGAAATCATGAGATGACTATGGGGATTAAAGCCAAATGATAGGGATAGTGGAGCAGAGAGAAGGAGCTTGGAATACTAATGGCACAGCAGAACTACTGTATCAGCCCTGGACTGTCAACCTCTGGATTTATTACTCTTTTTAAAACAATAAGTGTCTTATTCAATTAAGCCATTGTACTTGAGTTTCTGTGGCGTGCATTCAACTGCAATCTTTGACTGATAGAGATACCAACTTCATAGACAGATTTATCCAAGACTAAAGTTTTGCAAGGTATTATATTGCAGGAAGACTAAGGAATAAATAAAGTGAATCAATTTACCAGAGACTGGTAGAAGTTCAATCTAGATTATATGGTATAGAGAAATAGAAGAGAAGGTATATAAGGAAGGCCTAGTTTAATTGGAAAAATTAGAGGGAAAAAGGAGGTCTTTAAAAAGTTGGGGAATGCATGTGGAGAGAATAAGTAAATGAAATGACCAGAAAAACAAAAGTGTGATCCAAGTGATATATTGGACTTTAAGATTTTATAATGCATTTCACTTATATGTGGAATTTAATCAAGAAAACAAATGAACAAAGGAGTAAAATAGAGAGACAAACAAAAAAACATAGTCATAAATACAGAAAACAAACGGGTGGTTGCAGAGGGGAGGTGGGTGTGAGGAGTGAAATAGATAAAGGATACTGAGAGTACACTTATCTTGATGAGCACTGAGAAATGTATAGAATTATTGAATCATTATATTGTACCTCTGAAACTAATATAACACTGTACATTAATTATACTTGAACTTTAAAAAAAGATTTCATAATGGAATAGTTGCAGATAGCAACAATTTTCATGATATAGCCATTGTTAATAGTGGCCAAAGTAGAAGAAAGTAAAGATCTCCAGCATCAAGATCAAGGATGTTGTCATCCACATAGACAATGATGACAGGCAGGAAATATGGCAGGATATGAGTTAAAAACGAAGATTACAAGCTTTATCGTGAAAGGTTTCATGAAATCTGTAAATGTTATCAATAGATGACAATGTGGAAGAGTAGAGGGTAGTATGGCTAGATCACATGAATTTCAAAGAAGATAAATTTTTATAGGATAACAGAGCAACAAGTAGTTAAGAATACATATTTTCTTCCCAATCTCTTGGTATTTGGAAGTAGCTTCTACTTATCTCCCCAATTCTCTTTCAAACAGATACCCACTAAATGTTTATTAAATGAATAAATAATGATTACCTTCTCAATCCTAACTGTATTCCATCTCCCACCCAGAAGCCCTCTGGATACTAGTTAGTAGCTAATGATAAGTTCCTAAATTCTCATTTTCTTAAGAAAGAGAGCAGGCTGACATTTTAGAAAGATTTGAGACTGAAAAAAAAAAAAAATGAACCTGGGCTTCAGTGATGGTGAAGTGTCCCTATTTTAATGCAATTTTCACCAATTAAACATTTTTACCTTTAAAGGATCTATTTGGGCGTTCTTTTCTTCAGTGGAGATAATCATACTTCCCAATTAGGCCTTGAAGTGAAACTTTCCTTTAAAGCTTCTTCCCAATGAGGACCTAGATTTCCAGTGTGACAATTTCTAATGCCAATCTCCTCTTTCTCAACTGACCCTTCAATGAATCTTTGTAGATGATTTGGTCTAGATTTTGCAACTCTACCACCACCAAACAACAGTTTTCAGTCACTACACTGTGACTTACCTAACATATCCTTTTAACCCTAATAATATAATGTTTACTTTCAGTAACTACCATTTCTCCCTTGAAATGTGGCTAAAGTACCAGATGCAAAGACACTTACCTGTTTGCTTACCCTACTTTACTGAATCCTACATAATCTGGTTCTAAACTTCCTCTCCCATCTCTATTCATACCATTTTCCTAGTAGGTAACTAAGGCCCAGCACACTGACCTTCTTTATTTTCCTTAACAGCCAAACCAGTTTCTAGCTCTTTTACCTGGAGTGCTCTACCACCTGATCATCCTAGGGTTGGTTCCTCCTTATCATGAGGATCTTACTGTAAAATATCCCTGTTCAGACTTTCCCCAACACCTAAAGGAGCAAGTCAGGCGCTATTTATAGTACCATGTAGTTCTTTGCATCTCATTTATCACTACCCGTGGTAGGCTGAAAAATGGCCTTTCAAAGGTGTCAACATCCTCATTCCCAAACCTATGAATATGTTACTACCTTACAAGGCAAAAGAGACTTTACATGTGATTAAGTTAAGAATCTTGAGATGGGGAGATTAGCCTGGACTAAACAGGTGGGCGCAATACATTCATAAGGATCCTACAAGAAAGAAGCAGGAGGTTTAGGGTCAGAGAAAGGAGATACTATGCTGGGAGCAGAAGCATTACATTTTGAAAATGGAGAAGGGGTCACAAGCCAAAGAATGCAGGAGATATGTAGAAGCTGGATTCTCCCCTAGATACCCCAAAGGAAACACAATTCAGCTGATACCTTGATTTCAGCTCAATGAAATCCATTTCAGATTTCTGACTTCCACAACTACAAGACAGTAAGTTTGTGTTAAGTCACTAGGTTTGTGGAAATTTGTTATACTGGCAATAGAAAACTAATACCCTAACATTTTTCTTGTTTTATTCATTTGTTATTTGTTTATCATCTGTCTTCCTTTAAAACTATTTTTTTTTAAGATTTTATTTATTTATTTGAGAGAGAGAGAATAAGCGGTGGGGAGGGACAGACGGGGGTGGGGGGCAGGGAGAGAAAGAAGCAGGCTTCCTGCTCAGCAGGGAGCCTGATGCAGGGCTCGATTCCAGGACCTGGAGATCATGACCCAAGCCGAAGTCAGGTGCTTAACTGACTGAGCCACCCGGGCGCCCCCCTTTAAAACTCTATTAGGGACAATAGCCTTGGTGGGATTTTTTGTTTTTGTTTGTTTTTTTCAAGATTTTATTTATGTGAGACGGAGAGAGAGAGCACAAGCGGGAGGGGGCGGTGGCGGTAGTGAGAGGCAGAGGGAGAGGGACAAGCAGACTCCCCACTGAGCAGGGAGCCTGATGCAAGGCTCAATCCCAGGACCCTGAGATCATGACCTGAACTGAGGGCAGATGCACTTAACCGACTAAGCCACCCAGGTGCCCCAAGAGCCTTGTTTTTTATATTTATTCCTGATCTGAGAGCAGTGCCTGGAACATAGGAAGCACTTATTAAAATTGAATTGAGTGAGTAATTGCTTTTTGGTACACAAATTTGCATTTTGTGGACCAAAAAATTTTATTCTTTCCCTAAATATAAAAACTTTATGCTTTTTAAATGTGAAAGGGAAAAAAAGTGTTTGGCAGAGATAAAAGTGCACTAGCCATTCTAATCTCAATATTAGAGGACTGATATTTAAGAGTTAAAAACATGTTCCCTCTCATCCTGATTCACCTTTCTTATAAAAAGGATGTCATCTGCCTTGATATTTGTAATCCTTTGCCAAGGCATGTGCTGTTGGTTTTTAGTTCAAGTCTCTGGGTCTCCATGTAATCTATTAACCAAAGAGTTGACATAATTATTTTTAGAGCTATAAAGGGTGGTAAAGCTGCCATCACCTTATCTAGAGTTGATTGGGAATTGAGAAGTTATTTCACCATAGATGATTTTCTAAGGATGTATCTGTATGTGAAAATTTCCTGGAAATACTAATTTTAAAATATGTTTCAGCATTTGTAAGTTTCAGCATATCTGTAGAGGGATAATTTTGCTTCTATTTTTAGACTAATAGGCTTATAGACTAACATATCATTTATGAACTTTCATGAGATGGATTAATTACACCATGTCAAAAACAACAGTTCCAAATTTTCTTAACCACCGACATAATTTCCCCTGAGCCATATGGTATCCAGAGCTTGGGCTGGTGGGTTAGAGTTGAGAAGGCTGAGATGGAGTGAAGAACTCTAAGTTTAAAGGTTATCTTTTTCCAACTAGAAGATTTTCACCAGTTCTGTTCCATAGATTCCTCTTATTTCTAATCAAAATCTTATTGTCAGCAACTGATCTCAGTCTTGTCTATATGAAATGTTTATAACCTTTCCAATCCTGGTCAAGTAAGGATTACTGAGAAACAAAAAACTAACCTTAATTAGATTGTGAATGAGATATTCAAAATGGAACATAAAAAAGGCTATTTGGAAACTTATCAAACTTAAATATTATTAGAAACTTTATTCTGTTCCAAAAGCCTAAGTATAGTCAATACCTTTGGAAGACTTTGGACTTAACCATAAGAATCAATAGCAAAGACATATTTGGGGGACATAATCATAATGTTACAGCTGTATTTAAAAAATAAAAAGATTGTGAAACACAAATTTGAATCAATGACTATAAATACTAATCCTGATTTATCATCTCAGTCCGTTATTTCAAATTTGGTAAACTCATCTATGGCCAGGATCCAGTTATTTCTCCTTTTTTTCCTACTTCTTATAGTTCAACTGAATAAAGATCATAAATAAAAAAGAGAAGACACTTTGTTCCTGATTTGTTTAAAATCTGTTCTAATTCATTAACTCCAGTATATCCTGGGGTAATGCCTTTAATTTCTCCCCGTAAACCCAGGGCCATAAACATCCTGTAAGAATCCCATGTAGCAACTCTTTTGACTCTTGTTAACTCAGATAAGTACTTCAAACAGCACCTGCCACCCACCCTCTCCTAAACTTTTACTCTCATGATTCCCTCCAGTATTCATCACTTTGGCTTCATACTAGGACATTTTCCCTCTTTCTAGCCACTGAACTTATGAACTCTGCCTGGCGCCTCCTCCCACTCCTCCTTCTCTCTCTCTCTCTCTCTCCTTTTATTAAGTTAATACTAGCTATATTTCAATAGAGCGGTTAGCAAAACAAACAAAAACACAGTACTAGTGTAGACAATTGTTTTTTTCTCAGGATCCAAATTTCAAGCATTCAGTAGGCTAATGCTACAGCTGATTTGTCTGGATGATCCCAAGAGATGTTCCTCTTCAAGTCTCCCCCCCATCTATTTTCACTGTGAAGTTGATTAATTTCTTTCAAAGAATGGTCAACTAATGACTTAAACTATCATAGTCACTCTCTTATGATTCAGAAACTTCCTGGCACATTATTTGATAAACTTTACATTCAAAATGATTTCAAATCATGTAGAGGGATTTTTCACTTGCAAACGGATGTAATTAATTGGATTGGTTTTAAAAGAAAGCAAAGGGGAAAAAGAGTGAAGTATGCATAAGTTTTGCTGGAATTTATTCTGGATTTTCAGATAGTGGTAAGGACTAAAAGTGCCTGACAGAAATCTTTAGCTTTGCTGCATACAATACAGACAAAAGAATTAGTGCAGGGAGTTAACTACTTAACTACTGTTACATTTTTTTTTTTAAGATTTTATTTATTTATTTGACAGAGAGAGAATGAGAGAGCACATGAGAGGGGGGAGGGTCAAAGGGAGAAGCAGACTCCCCGCCGAGCAGGGAGCCCGATGCGGGACTCGATCCCGGGACTCCAGGATCATGACCTGAGCCGGAGGCAGTCGCCCAACCAACTGAGCCACCCAGGCGCCCTACTGTTACATTTTTTAATGGATTTATTGAGATATAATTCATATACCATAAAATTTAACTATTTAAAGTGTACCAATTTTTTTAGTATATACAGAATTGGACAATCATTACCACAATCAATTTTAGAACATTTTTGTCACTCCAAAAAGAAACCCCATGCCCATTAACAATTACTCCCTATTTCCTCCCAACCACACACCCCTCCTGCAAGCCTTGGCAACCACCAGTCTAGTTTCTAGCCTTCTATATTTGCCTATTCTAGACAATTCATACAAATGATATCCATTCAATATGTGGTGACCTTTATGACTGGCCCTTTTAACTAAGAATAATGTTTCCAAGGCTCATTCATGTTATAGCATGTATCATTACTTCATTCCTTTTCTTACAATTAGGAGACTTTACATTTTTATAGTGATTTTAGTTTCATAGAAAAATTGACTCGAAAGTACAGTGAGTTCCCGTACACTGTCTCTCTCATTCCCCACACACAGTTTTCCCTACTACTAACAACTTGCTTTAGTATGGTGCATTTGTTAAAATTGATAAATCATTATTGATACATTTTTATTAACTGAAGTCCATAATTTACATTAGGGTTCACTTTTTGTATTGTACATTCTACAGGTCTTGACAGATGTATAATGACATATATCCATCATTACATTATAATATAGAATAGTTTCATTGCCCTAAAAATTCCTTGTTGTACTTGTTCATCCTTTCTTCTCACAGAACTCTGACAACGACTGATCTTTTTGTTTCCATAATTTTATCTTTTCCAGCAAAATATGAAGCTATTTGGCTGAAAATATTCCATGGCATGAGGATATTTTCTCTTAGTATGATATACTGCATCTTATTAATTAATTCATCAGTTGAGGTATAGACATTTATATTTCTACTTTTTGGCTGTTATGAATAATACCACTATGAATAGTCATGTACAAGTATTCGTTTGAACATATGCTTCATTTCTCTTGACTGGAATTATGGTCACATGGCAACTCTTTAATATTTCCAAAACCTTCTGGATAATTTTTCAAAGTAAGTGTACCTTTTTACATTCTCAGCAACAATATATGAGAGTTTTACTTTTCTTCACATCCTCTCCAACACTTGATATTATCTTTTTTATTTTAGCCATCTTAGTAGGTATGAAGTGATATTTCATTGTACTTTTCACTTGCATTTCCCTAGTGGCTAATAATATTGAGGTTCTTTTCATGAGCTTCTAGGCCATTTGTATATCTTCTTTAGAGAAATGTCAATTCAGATCCTTTGCCCATTGTGTACTTGGGTTATTCATCTTTATGTTATTGAATTGTAAGTGTTCTTTATATATTCTTGATAAAAGTCTTGAAAGAGAGAGAGAGAGAAAGAGCACAAGCAGAAGGGGCAGAGGGAGAAAGAGAGAGAATCTCAAGAAGACTCTGTGCTAAGCATGGATCCAGACTTGCGGCTTGATCCCAGGACCCTGACCTGAGCCGAATTGAGAGTGGGATACTTAACTGACTCTGTTACCCTGTGCCATCCAGGCGTACGTCATCTATTTTTTTTTTTTTATTGGTTGTGCTTTTGGTAGTTAAAAGCCCAGAGTTTGGAGATAGACAAACCTATTTTTCAATCCCAGGAACTTCACTTATGAGCTCTGTGAATTTGGGCATTTTACTTAACTTCCATAAGCTTCAATGTAATTCCCATCAAAATCCCACCTAGTTTTTTTGGAAATAATTTGTCAGTATAAGAGACAATCTCAATGGTTAATATGTATGCTTAATACTTCATGTTTTTGCTATTCAAAATGAGAAGCATTTTTCTTTTTTCATTGTTACATTATAGAAGAACACTTTGTGGATCTACATTTGGCACTAAGAAGAATGTAGAGATCATACTGATAGAACAAGATGGAAGGAGAGAGCACAATACATGGATAAATGAAGCAAAGGCGTTCAGATATAAATACTGCCATCTCATATTTTTACCCTATAAAGTACTAGATAATATTTTTTAGGCTAGTTTATGGCAGTCTCCTTCAGCATGGTAAATTGGAGATAATTATATAGATGTAGAGGAAGTGGGAAGTTTATTGTGATAGACCAGAACATTTTGCTTTAGGGGCAAGGAGAATTACTAAAGACCTTATTAGGCATCTTTAGAGTGTCCCTGACTATTGCCTTCATATAGTAAACAAAGGATGATAGCCAGCATGTTTCATCTTCATTGGGGAAAAAAACACAGTAAGAAAAGTGTATTTCAAGAAAAAAGTTCTTTTATATATTAAAAATAAATATTGATTATAAAATGATTAGAAGTTAGAAAAAGATAGTATAAAAGTTTTTAAGTATTCTCTAGTGAGGACGAGGATAACACAGTAAATAGAATCAGCTGTCTTTGTGGCTGGCTTATGTAGGGTGATAAGGCTCTGGCACTTATTCCATTGCTAAGATTCCCCAACTCATTCACATTATAGTCAGTGGACTTTCAAATAGTTATATTTTTGAAGTGTAATAGTAACCCCCAATTCAGTCACCAGAGTTGTTATTATTAAATAAAAAAGAAAGCAATTGCACACACAAAAGCCTATATACATGTCATTTTATTTTCCACATTCTGTAATCCATTTACTTATAAAAATTCCTCATTGGAAAGTAGGTAAGAATAACTTTTTCATAATATATTTGTTAGGATTCTAAAAATATTTTTTATAGCAATTCCTCCTGTGTCTAATGTATTTAGTTACAGTAGCCATGGAAAAACCTCAAAAAGTGCTAAATTTTGCAAATTCAGCATATTTTAATTTTAGAATGAAAAAGACAGCCAAGAACCTAATTTTTAACCATAGAACTTGGAGCTGAACATAACCTTTGGAGTTAAACCAGCAGAAAAATCACTCTCTAGAGTATGACTTCATAGAATTAGTTTTGCCCAGAAGAAAATAATCTATGTTATCTGATACTAATTGAATATATGATTATCTTGCCTGCATAATTATCCAAAGTAAAAAGACAAATTTATAGCCATTGAATCTTTGTTGAGCTATTAGCAATTTTAGTGTGGTGACTATTTAAGATGGTCATTATTGGGCAAAGCCATAATCTATCTTAATTTGCATAATGTTCAGAAGAATTAATTAAAATTTCAAACACAAAATATTTTACCTGAAACATTTAAATAATTGATGAATGACAATTTTTTTCTCTTTAGATGAATTATCAGAATGTTCTTATATATATATAGTTTCATCTCAATAACATTAATGTCACTTCTGCTTGGATTTCAACATTTTTTTAAAAAAAATTATGACACCTTTCATTTACAGTTACTTTTTTCCAATAATACTATTGCATACTCAGGACCTGTGGTTTATAGGACCTGTAGTGCACTATCTTCCCTTTCATTCTACATTATTTCCCTGGGAAAGGTAGGCTACCTGCATTTCTTTCTTTTTTTTTTTTTAATTTAAATTCAATTAATTAACATATAATGTATTATTTGTCTCAGGGGTACAGGTTCATGATTCATCAGTCTTATATAATACCCAGTCTCATTACAACACATACTCTCCCCAATGTCCATCACCCAGTTATCCCATCCCTCCAGCCCCCTCCCCTCCAGCACCTCAGTCCTATAATTAAGAGTCCCTTATGGTTTGTCTCCCTCTCTGGTTTCATCTTGTTTCATTTTTTTCTCTTTTCCCCTATGATCCTCTGCCTTGTTTCTTAAATTCCACATATCAGGGAACACCTGCATTTCTCATTCTCCTACCTCCATGTTACAGAGGCTGTCAAGCAAGTGCAGCTGAAAGGACAAGGACTCCCTTCTTCTACCCAACCCCAATTCATAGAATGGAGATTCCACACCAGGCATGGCAGACTAATAATAGGTTTCAATAGCTTTCATCTAGATCACTCACTGGGTAGAGGTTTCATGCCAGTAGAGGAAAGCCCAGAAAATCAGAAGCTACCACTCTTTTCCAGCACCCTGCTCTTAAAGCTGTCATGTTAGTGTGAGGATCTCCACCCTAGCTCCAGAGTACTGTACAGAAATTTTGCTTAGAGAGAGATGCAGTTCGTAAGAACAGAGAGCTCTAAAGATCTGCCCAAAGAACTAATTTTATTTAAAACACAGTGTGAGGAAGTTCAAGTTTAATGGCACTCTCAAAAAAAATGGTGACTCTGGTGATAAGCAATTTTTAAAAAGCTGACACCTTCATAAAAACAAGCTAAACTATGAGCCAGATACTTTACTCACACTGACACATCATAATCGAACTGTCAAAAAAGAAAAAAAGAATATTTTGAAAATGGCTAGAGAGAAGCAATATATCATATATAAGGAATCCTCAATGAGATAATCAATGTATTTCTCATCAAAAACCTTAGAGGCCAAAAAGCAGTGGGTTGATATATTCAAAGTGTTGAAATAAAACAACTCCGAAGCAAAACTGTCCTTACAAATGAGGGAGAAATTAAGGCATTCTCAGATCAACAAAAGCTGAGGGAGTTTGTTACCACTAGACCTGCCCCAAACAAAATCATAAAGAAACAACATCAGATTGAAATGAAAGAGAAGTAGTCAATAACTCAAAGCTGTATAAAGAAATAAAGATTTTCAGTTAGGATAAATACATGGGCAAGTATAAAATATTAATATATAATATTAAAATATTATTTTGTAATGCTATTTTTAATTTTTGACATGAGTTAAAAGATAAATTCACTTAAAAAACTATGAATCTATGTTTTGGGGCACACAATATATAAAGATGCAATCTGTGGCATCAATAATAGAAAGAGAAAACATGGAACTATATAGGAACAGTTTTTATATGCCCTTGAAGTTAAATTTGTATAAATTCAAGTACATTGTTGTAACTTTAGGATGTTAAATGTAATCTTCATGATAACCACAAAGAAAATATTTGTAAAATATACACAAAAGAAAATAAAGTAATCGAAATATTTTGGCAGACAAAAAAAATCAAGTAAACACAAAAGGAATTAGTAACAGAGGGATTGATGGATTAAAAAAGCTATATGGCATATAGAAACAAATAGCAAAATGGCAGAAGTCCCTTCTTATTAGTTATTACTTTAAATGTAATGATTAAACTCTCCAATAAAAAGACAGGTTGGCAGAATGGATTTAAAAATATGATTTAATTATATGTTATCTACAAGAAACCTGCCTTAGATCCAAAGGCACAAAATGAAAGAATGGAAAACATTCCAGGCAAATGGTAAAGAGAGCTGGGATGGCTATACTAATATCAGACAAATTAGACTTTAAATCAAAAAGAAAAAAAGGTTACAAAACAAAAACATTATATATTAATCAAAGTTTTAATATAACAAGATATAACATAATTAATTAACAAACCTCAAAACATACAAAGTAAAGATAGAGTTAAAGGGAGAAATACATGTACAATAATAGTTGAAGACTTTAATACTCCACTTTCAATAATGGATAGATCAACCAGACAGAAATAAATAAGGAAACAGAGGGCTTGAAAACTACAATAAACTACCTAGACCAAACATACCCATACAGAACACCCAACCCAACAACCAGAGAATACACATACTTCTCAAGTGCACATGTGTATATTCTCCTGGATACACTACATGTTAGGCAAAAAAAAAAAAAAAAAGTCTCAATAGATTTTAAAAGGTAGATATTATAAAAAGTACTTTCTCCATCCACAAAGGGATGAAGTTAGAAATCAGTAACAGAAGGAAAACTGAAAAATTCACAAAAATGTGGAAATTAAGGAACACATACTTAAACAATTGGTCAAAGAAAAAATTGCAAGAGAAATTAGAAAATATGTAGCGATGGTAAAAACAAAAACACATACACTAAATCTTATGAGATATAGTGAAAGCAGTGCTCAGAGTAAAATTTCTAGCTGTAAATGCCTATGTTATAAAACAAGAAAGATGTCAAATAACAACCTAACTTTACAACTTAAGGAACTAGGGGAAAGAAAGCACAAGGAAGGAAACAAGTAAAACAGAGAGTAGAAAAACAATAGAGAAAATCAACTAAAACAAAAAATTGGTTCTTCAAAAAGAGCAACAAAATTGACAAACCCTTAACTATTTAGACTAAAAAAAAGAAGATTCAAATTACAAAAATGAGAAATAAAACTCAGGACATTGTTACGAATTCTATAGAAAGAAAAAGGTTATGAGAGTACTATAAATAATTGATCACCAAAAAAATTAGATAACCCAGATGAAATGGAGAAATTCTTAGACACACAAAACCTGCCAAGACTAAATCACAAAAAATTAGAAAACCTAAATGGACCTATAACTAGTAAGAGGGTTGAATCAGTAAACAAAATCTCCCAACAAATCAAAACCCTGGACCTGATGGCTTCACTGGTGAATTTTACCTAACATTTAAAAAAGTACTAACACCAATCATTCTCAAACTTTTGCAAAATATTGAAGAGGAGGGAATATTTTCTAATTCATCCTATAAGACCAACATTACCCTGACACCAAAACCAGAGACACCACAAGAAAACTACAGATCAATATCTTTTATGAACACTGACAAAAAAATCCTTAACATATTAGCAAAACAAATTCAGCAATATATTAAAAGCATTATTCACTATAGACAAGTGGGATTTATTGTTGGAATCCAAGGATGGTTCCACATATGAAAATCAATCAATGTAATTCACTACATTAACAGAATGACAGAAAAAAAGGATATTCTTAATTGATGATGAAACACATTTGATATAATTCAACAACCTTTCATGATAAAACACTCAACAAACTAGGAATAGAAAGAAAATACCTCAACATAATAAAAGCCATAAATGAAAAACCCACAGCGAACATCATACTTAGTGGTGAAAGATCAGGAACAAGACAAGGATGAAAAAAAAGAAAAAGAAAAAAAACAAGGATGTCTGCTTTTGCCACTTCTATTCAACATAGTACTAGAGTTCTAGCCAAAAAACTTCAAAGAAATTCAACAAGAAAAAGAAATAAAAAGCATACAAATTGAAAAAGAAGTAAAATTGCCTTTACAGATATGATCTTATATCTAGAAAATCCTAAAGATTCCACCCAAAACCTGTTAGAACAGTAAATGAATTTAGAAAAATAGCAGGATATAGTCACATACAAAAATCAGTTGCATTTCTATACATTATCAATGAACAATCTGAAAAGGAAATTGCAAAAACAATCTATAATTGCATCAAAAAGAATAAAATACTTATAGCTGAACTTGACCAAAGAGGTGAACAACTTGTGCAGTGAAAACTATTTAGCATTGCTGAAGGAAATTAAAGAAAATATAAGAAATGGAAACACATCCCATTTTCATGATTGATTTAATATTGTTAAGATGTCAGTACTACACAAAGCAATCTGCAGATTCAATGCAATCTCTATCAAAATCCCAATGATGTTTTTGCAGTAAATAGAAAAGCCCATCCTAAAATTCATATAGAATCTCAAGTGGCTCCAAATAGCCAAAACAATATTGAAAGAGAACAAAGCTGGGAAACTGATTCTTCCTAATTTCGAAACTTAATACAAAGCTGCCATAATCAAAACAGTGTTGTACTGGTGTAAAGACAGACATATAAATTAATAAAATAGAATAGAGTCCAGAAATAAGCTTTCTCATATATGGTCAAATGATTTTTTTTATGTTTAGTATTTTCACTACTGTTTTTCTTTTTTCAATTCCAGTATAGTTAACCTACAGTGTTATATTAGTTTCAGGTGTACAATACAGTGATTTAACAATTCTATATACTATTCAGTGCTCATCATGATAAGTGTACTCTTAATCCCCTTCACCTATTTCATGCATTCCTTCCACCCATCTCCTCTCTGGTAACCATCAGCTTATTCTCTATAGTTAAGAGTCCTTTTTTGGTGTGTCTCACTGACTTACTTCACTTAGTGTTATACCCTCTAGACCCGTCCATGTTGTTGCAAATGGCAAGATTTCATTCTTTTTTATGGCTGAGTAATATTCTATTTTTATATATCACTTTTTCTTTATCTGTTCATCTATCGATGAACACTGTGTTGCTTCTACAATTTGGCTATTGTAAATAATGCTACAATAAGATGCATACAATTTTTAGAATTAGTGTTTTCATTTTAGGGTAAATACCCAGTAGTGGAATTACTGGATCATATGGATATTTCTATTTTTAATTTTTTCAGGAAGCTCCATACTGTTTTTCACAGTGGCTGCACCAGTTTGCATTGCCACCAACAGTGCACAAGTGCTCCTTTTGCTCCACACTCTCATCAACACTTGTTTCTCATGTTTTTGATTTTAGCCATTCTGACAGGTGTAAGGTGATATCTCACTGTGGTTTTGATTTGCATTTCCCTGATGATTAGTGATGTTAGCATCTTTTCATGTGTCTGTTGGCCATCTGTATGTCTTCTTTGGAGAAATGTCTGTTCATGTCTTCTGCCCACTTTTTAATTAGATTATTTGGGTTTTTGTTTTGCATTGAGTTGTAGAAGTTCTTTATATATTTTGGATACTAACCCTTTATTGGATATATCATTTCCAAATAACTTTTCCCATTCAGTACGTTGTTGTTTAGTTTCATTGATTCTTTCCTGTGCTATGCAGAAGCTTTTTATTTCGATGTAGTCCCAATAGCTTATTTTTGCTTTTATTTCCCTTGCATCAGGAGACATCTAGAAAAATGTGGCTATGGCCAATGTCAGAGATATTACTGCTTGTGGCTTCATCTAGGATTTTTATTGTTTTAGGTCCCACATTTAGGTATTTAATCCATTTCAAGTTTATTTTTGTGTATGGTGTAAGAAAGTAGCCCAGTTTCATTCTTTTGCATGTACCTGTCTAGTTTTCCCAACACTATTTGTTGAAGAGATTGTCTTTTTCCCATTGCATAGTCTTGCCTCCTTTGTCATAGATTAATTGACCACATAATCATGGGTTCATTTCTGGGCTCTCTATTCTGTCCCATTGATCTATGTTTCTATTTTTTGTGCCAGTACCATATTGTTTTGATTACTACAGCTTTGTAATATATCTTGAAGTCTGGAATTGTGATGCCTCCAGTTTTGTTTTTCTTTCTCAAGACTGCTTTGGCTATTAGGGGTCTTTTGTGGTTCCATACAAATTTTAGGATTATTTGTTCTATTTCTGTGAAAATTGCTGTTGGCATTTTGATAGAGATTGCATTAAATCTGTCGATTGCTTTGGGTAGTATGGGCATCTTAACAGTATTTGTCCTCCCAATCCATGAGCATGGAATATCTTTCCATTTGTTTATGTCATCTTCAATTTCGTTCATCAGTGCTTTATAGTTTTCAGATTACAGGTCTTTCATTTCTGTGGTTAAGTGTATTCCAAGTATTTTATTCTTTTTGGTACAATTATAAATGGACTGTTTTCTTAATTTCACTTTATGCTATTTCTTTTTTAGTGTATAGAAATGCAATGGATTTCTGTATATTGATTTTGTATCCTGCAAATTTACTGAATTCATTTACAAGTTCTAGTAGTATTTTGGTGGAGTCTTTAGGGTTTTCTATATATAGTATCATGTCATCTGCAAATAGTGAAAACTTTACTTCTTCCTTACTAATTTAGATGCCTTTTATTTCTTTTTCTTGTCTGATTGCTATGGCTAGGACTTCCAGTATTATGTTGAATAAAAATGATAGGAGTGGACATCCTTGTCTTACTTTTGATCTTAGGAGAAAAGCTCTCAGGGGCACCTGGATGGTACAGTTGGTTAAGTGTCCAACTCTTGATTTCAGCTCAGGTCGTGATCTCAGGGTCATGAGACCAGAGCCCTGTGTCAGGCTCTGTGCTCAGCGTGGAGTCTGCTTGAAATTCTCTCCCTCTCCCTCTGCCTCACCCCACCACATGCTCTCTCTCTAAAATAAATAAAAAATCTTTTAAGAAAAAAAACCCTCTCAGTTTTTCAGAATTGAGTATGATGTTAGCTGTGGGTTTTTCATATATGGGCTTTATTATGTTGAGGTATGTTCCCTCTAAACCCACTTTGTTAAGAGTTCCTATCATGAATGGATGTTGCACTTTGTCTAATGCTTTTCCTACACCTACTGAAATGATCATATGGCTTATAATCTTTCTCTTATTGATGTGATGTATCATTGAATTGATTTGCAAATCTTGAACCACACTTGCATCCCAGGAATAAATTCCACTTGATCATGGTAAATGACTTTTTAAAAATATTTTTGTATTTGATTTGTTAATATTTTCTTGAGGATTCTAGCATCTATGTTCATCAGACATATTGGCCTATAGTTCTTTTTTTGTAGTGTCTTTATCTGGTTTTGGTATCAGGGTAATGTTGGCCTCATAAAATGAATTTGGAAGCTTTTCTTCCTCTTCTATTTTTTGGAATAGTTTGAAAAGAATAGAAATTAATTCTTCTTTAAATATTTGGTAGAATTCACCTGTGAAGTTGTCTGGTCCTGGACTTCTGTTGTTGGGATTTTTTTTGATTACAGATTCAATTTTATTGCTGGTAAACAATCTGTTCAAATTATCTATTCCTGTTTCAGTTTTGGGAGATTATGTTTCTAGGATTTTCTCCATTTCTTCCAGGTTGTCCAATTTATTGGCATTTAGTTTTTCATAACATTCTTTTATAATCCTTTGTATTTCCATGGTGTCAGTTGTTATTTCTCTGCTTTCATTTCAGATTTTGAGTTCTCTCTCTCTCCCTCTCTCTCTCTCTCTCTGAGTCTGTCTAAAAGTTTATCAATTTTGTTGATCTTTACAAAAAACCAGCTCCTAGTTTCATTGACTGATTCCATTGTGGAGTTTTTGATGTCATTGTTGTTTTTTAGTTTCTGTTTCATTTATTTCTGCTCTAATTGTTATTTCCTTCCTTCTACTGGTTTGGGTTTTGTTTTTCTTTTTCTAGCTCCTTTATGTATAAGGTTGTTTATTTGAGATTTTTCAAGAAGCATTGAAGCAGAACTGCATTACTGTAAACTTTCCTCTTAGAACAGTTTTTGTTGCATCCCAAAGATTATGGACTGTTGTGTTTTCATTTTCATTTGTCTCCATGTATTATTCATTGTTTAGTAGCATGTTTTTTTAACTTCCATGTATTTGTGTTCTTTCCAGATTTTTTCTTTGGTTGATTTCCAGTTTTATAGCATTGTGGTTGGAAAAGATGCATGGTATAAGACTTCAATTTTTTTAATTTTTTGAGACTTGTTTTGTGGCATAACATATGATCTATTCTGGAGAATGTTTCATTTGCACTTAAAAAGAATGTGTATTTTGCTGTTTTAGGATGGAATGTTCAGAATATATCTGTTAGATCCTTCTGGTCCAATGTGTCATTCAAAGCCACTGTTTCCGTGTTGATTTTCTTTTTGGATGATCTATCCATTGATGTAAGTGGAGTGTGAAAGTCCCCTATTATTATTGTATTACTATCCATTACTTCTTTTATGTTTGTTATTAGCTGTTTTATGTATTTGGGTGTTCCCATGTTGGGTGCATAAATATTCATCAATTGTTATACCTTCTTGTTGGCTTATTCTTTTTATGATTATGTAGTCTCCTTCTTTGTTTCTTTTTACAGTCTTTGCTTTAAAGTCTATGTTGTCCAATATAAGTATCACTGCCTTGGCTTTCTTTTCACTGCCATTTGCATGACCAATGCTTTTCCATCCCTTCAGTTTCAATCTGCATATGTCTAAGTGGGAAATGTGTCTCTTGTAGGAAGCATATAGATGGGTCTTGCTTTTCTATCCATTCCGTCACCCTATCTCTTTTGATTGGAGCATTTAGTCCCATTAAATTTAAAGTAATTATTGATAGGTATGTACTTATTGCCATTGTGTTACTTGTTTTGTGGTTGTTTTCATAGTTCTCTCTTTTTTGCTCTCTTCTCCCAGTTTGCTGACTTTCTTTAGTATACTTGGATTCCTTTCTCTTTATTTTTTGCATATTTATTCCTGGTTTTTGACTTGTGGTTACCATTAGGTTTATGCATAACATATTATGCCTATAGCAATCTATATTAAATTGATGGGCACTTAAGTTTGAATTCATTCTTTTCTCCTTTCCCCCGCCACTTACAACATTTTAGGTATATGGTATCATACTTTACATCCTTTTATTTTGTGAATCCCTTGACTGATCTTTATAATATACTTCATTTTACTGCTTTTGTGCTTCCTGCTTTTCTTACTGCTACTTATGATGCTTCCTTTCCACTCAAAGTGTCCCCTTTCACATTTCTTGTAGAGCTGGTTTTAGTGGTCATGAGTTCCTTTACCTTTTGTTTTTCTGGGAAATTCTTTTTCTCTTCTTCTATTCTAAATGATTGCCTTGCTGAATAGAATATTCTTGGCTGCAGTTTTTTTTCTTTCAGCACTTGAATACATCATGCGACTCCCTTCTGCCCTGAAAAATTTCTGCTAAAAAATCAGATGATAATCTTATGGGGTTTCCCTTGTACGTAACTGTTTTCTTTTCTCTTTCTGCTTTTAAAATTCTCTTTATCACTACTTTTTGCCCTTTTAATTACTATGTGCCTTGATGTGGACCCCCCTTGGGTTGATTTTGTTGGGACCTTTATGTGCCTCCTGGATCTGGATCTGTTCCCTTTCCCAGATTCAGGAAGTTTTCAGGTACTATTTCTTTAAATAAAATTTCTGCTTCCCTTTCTCTCTATTCTCCTTCTGGGATCCATATAACGCAAATGTTGTTACTTTTTACAATGTTACTAAGTTCCCTGTGTTCATTTATTATTTTTTCTTTTCTCCTGTTCAGCTTGATTGCTATTACTCTGTCCTCCAGGTCACTGAGCCATTCTTCTGCTTCCTCTAGTCTACTATTTATTCCCTCTAGTGTATTTTTAATACACTAGTTGAGTTCTTCATGTCTGATTGGTTCTTTTTTATGGTGTCTCTTTGCTAAGGGTCTCACTGAGATCCTACACTCTTTTCTCAGGTCCAGTATCTTTATACTATTTTAAATTCTCTATGAAGTGTATTACTTATCTTTGTTTTGCTCAGATCTCTTCTGTTTGTTCTGTTCTTTCATTTGGGACATATTTCTCTGTCTCCTCATTTTGTCTAACTTTCTCTGTTTCCATGTATTAGGAAAGTCAGTTATGTCTCCTATTCTTGAAAGTAGTGGCTTTATGAAGAAAAGTTCCTGTAGTGCCCTGAAGCGCAATGTCTGCTGTTCACCAGAAACTGTCACTTCATGGGTGTCCCTTATGTGTATTGCATGCACCCTACTGTTGTGGCTGGAGCACATTTGCCTTCAGTCCAATTATCTGCAGTGGCTCTCTTTGCCTATTGTGGGCAGGATTTGGTCCCTGTGTTGTTAGTAGGCCAGTCTGGGGCCACCTTGGGCTTGAGTTGATTCAGACCAGGCATTTGACAGAGATGCAGTAGCACTAAACTACATGGCACTTTCTCCGTATTGTCCCCTGAGAAGCTTGTGGTGGTGGGTGGGGGGCGGCAGTCAGATCAGATGACTGCCCCCAGACCACTGCTGGGGCCATAGTTGTGTGTGGTTATTTTCCCCTCTTCCTGGGGCAGGAGTCACTTTGGAGTGGTGCTGGCCCCTACTGATGTGCTTGTACACTGCCAGGCTTGTGGCACTTTGGATGGGCTCTAGCCAAGAGGCGACTGGAAAGAGCAGGTCTGTGGGGGAGTGTGGAGGTAGGGTGCACAGAACCAGCAAGGTCAGAGCTGGTCCTCTGTGGGAGGGAACCCAGAGTTGCCTGGTAAAAGTGTCAAGGTGGCTGGGTTGGAGGGGTGGATCTGCAGAAGCAATGTGGGGGCAGTGCATGCCATTAGCAAGCTAGGTGGAGAGCAAGCTAAGTGGAGCAAGCTAGGTGGAGAGTGTTCCCACCTGGTTCCTGCAGGTGCCCAGATAACTAGGCTGGGCAAGGGGTGGGGAGGAGGCTGGGGAGGGAAATGTCTCCTCCCAGCTCTTTTGTTCTTGGAGAAGTCTCCCAAGACTTCCTGCCCCTCCAGCACAAGCTCCAAGATTAGTAAATAAATCTTCCTATATACTCCAGGCATTTTTCAAACTGCTGAGTCTATGCTATATCTTAGTGGGGCTGTTGTACTGTCTCTTTAAGGACAAGGACTCCACCTTCCCAGCTCTCCCAGAACCAAACTTGAAGATTTTTAAAGTTCCAGGTGTTAAGCCCCACTGATTGTTAGGCCTCTCTGGTTTTCAAAGCCAAATGTTATAGGGATTTGTCTTCCCTGTGTGGGTCCTCTATGCCTAGGGTACCTGGTGTGGGGGTCTGGTCCTCTCCCCTCTCTGCACCTGCCATGTTTCTCCCTACTATGGACAAGCTCATGAGTCCATTTGGCTCCCGACTACAACTCTGCCTTTCCTACCTTCTTCAATGTGGCCTCTTCTCTACATTTAGCTGTGGAGAATCTGTTCTGCTAGTCTTTGGGTCACTTTCTGGGTTAACTGATGTGAGTGTTACCTGCTGTACCCATGGGACATGATGACTTTGGGATTCTCCTACTCTGCTATCTTCTCCTGGTTAAATGATTTTTTTACAATGGTGCCAAGAGCATTCAATGGGAAAAAAAGACAGTCTTTTCAACCAATTGTGCTGAGAAAACTGGATATCTACATGTAAAAGAATGAACTTGAACCCTTAGCTAACACCATATACAAAAATTATTTTAAAATGGATCAAAGACCTGAATGTAAGACCTAAACTATAAAACTCTTAGAGGAAAACATAGGACAAAACTTCACAACACTGAATTTGGCAATAATTTCTTGGATATGACACCACAGGCACAGTCAATAAGAGGGAAAAAAAATCAGACTTTATAAATTTTTTTTTTAATTTGTGTATCAAAAAAGTGTGGTAGTCCTCAAAAAATTAAAAATAAAATAACCATATGATCAAGCTTTGGGGTATATTCCCATATTCCACTTTGGGGTATATACTCAAAAGAATTGAAAGCAGGGTCTAAATGAGACGGCACAGCAGCATCATTCAGCAACCCAGGTATCTATCAATAGATGAATAGATAAGCAAAATGTAGTGTGGTGTGTGTGTGTGTGTGTGTATAAATACTGGAATATTATTCAACCTTAAAAAATAAGGAAATTGTGACATATGCTACAACATGGATGAAACTCAAGGACACTCTGCTAAATGAAATAAGGTAGACAGAAAAAGACAAATACTGTATAAATTACTTATATGTGTGTGTGAGGGGGATATATATATACAGATATATACTCCACTTATGGAGTATGATTCCACTTATATGAGTACTTACAAGTCAAAATCACAAAGACAGAAAGAATGGTGTTTCCTAGGGCTGGGGAGAGGCGGAATGGAGACATTATTTAATAGTATAGAGTTTCAGTTTTACAAGATAAAATAGTTATGAAGATGGATTGTGGTGATGGTTGTAGAACATTATGAATGTATTTAATCCCACTAAACAAGACACTTAAAAATTGTTAAGATGGTAAATTGTGTTATGTGTATTTTACAATAAAGATAAATTGAAAAAAAAAAGCTTAAAAATTTTTTTAAAGACCAACTACCTGCATTGTAGATAATGGATCATAAGGCGGCAAGAACAGTTGTGGAAAACTAGTTTTTATTTGCTAGAGTGGGGTGTTATGAAACTTGAAAAGCTAAGCCATGAAGATGTCTGGCATAAACATATAGATATAATTTTCATTGCCCTGACAATGTAAACTAGTTTGAGTATGTTGGATAAGGCTGGGTTTCAGAGAAGAAAAAGAAATGTACCCTCTTGGGGACTTAATTGGAGAGGGTAGTGATGGACAAAAGAATCCCTAAAAGTGGTTTTGGGAAATCTGTGCCTAGTTTCCTAAATGAAGCCTAAGGAGGTAGAAACCTCATGGAAAAGTCTCTCATTTAAAAAAAAAAAGAAAAAGAAAAAAAGAAGAAGAAGAAGAAAGAAACTATGGCTTCAGTAACCTTTTAAAACTTAACCAGCCCCACCTGCTAGTGTGGATGGCAATCATCTCCCATATGGTCCCACATCACAATAGCATGGCAGCAGTAGAGATGCCTGGAAATTATCCTGTGTTGGAAGGGAGATGGAGTCAGTCTTGGCATCCATCAGTTAGAGAGTGATAGGTAAAATGTGGCAAATGCACACAAAAAGAAACAGATCATTATGAACAAAGAACAACAAAGATGGATCTTAAAACAATAGGGCTTAGAGAAAAATTAAGAAACAGAATGAGATCTACAACCTTACCATTCATATTCTAGTTATCCTCTCCCTCCATAATTACCAAATCTACAGAAACTCTTTGAATGTTTATTCTTCCAACTATTCATTCAACAAATATTTAAGTCCCTATTGTGTACCAGCCCCTGGGCTATGTGCAGGCTATTAAGTGTTGAACAAGATATATTTTATACCCTCAAGAAGCTTAAAATCTAGGGCGCCTGGGTGGCTCAGTTGGTTAAGCGACTGCCTTCGGCTCAGGTCATGATCCTGGAGTCCCGGGATCGAGTCCCGCATAGGGCTCCCTGCTCGGCGGGGGGTCTGCTTCTCCCTCTGACCCTCCCGACCCTCCCCCCTCTCATGCTCTCTCTCTCTCAGTCTCTCTCTCAAATAAATAAATAAAAAATCTTTAAAAAAAAAAAAAAGAAGCTTAAAGTCTAGTAGGAGAGACAGGGAAATACATAGGCAATCATAATTAACTTGAGTAATTATTAGCATTTATTCATTCTCCTTCTTACCCTTTTCATCTTTCTAGGTGATATGTCAGCTTAGTAACTGATACAAAGACACACTTGGGAAGAACCATATTAGTGCCTAAGAACCTAAATGACTATAATGGCCTTATGTATGTCAACCAAGTGAGCAATGTCTTATACATTATCTCTTAGACAGCTGAAACCAATTAAATTTCTTGAGCAGTCCCATGAAATACGTCCTCCACCCAAACATGAACAACAGTAGGTCCTGACCTTAGCCAGAAAACAGACAACCAAATGTCTTGTGTGCTATCCATCTGTGGTATTCACTAGGACAACAAGAACCACTTCAAAAAAACAATATGTGGCATTTGATAAAATAGAAGGTGCTGGAGGGAAGAGGCCATCAGTTCAGTGAAATTAGATGCAGCTGTGAGCCATTCAGGCCAGGGCTATCTGTAAATCGGTTTTTTTCCTGCCCTGTACATTATATCAATCTACTACAGATCACAAGAGCACAGCCAAAAGCCATATGTTTGGCATCATGTGAACAGCATCTGGTATTTTTTAAGATACAACTAAAAACGTTGAAAATACAATAAAACAACTGTCATTCACTTAATGCTTATGCTTATATCTTAGCTCATGGATGGTTTTATGACAAATAAACAGTTGTATGAAGTCTCAGTTTAGTCACCTTCTTTATACATTTCTTTCCTTGGTGAATTACATTTTCATCTCTCCTTTTGGCTTGGTCTGAGTGTAATTTGTATATGTGCGCGTGTGCTACTGTAGATAGTGAAACATTGCTGTATAAGCAGAATGAAACTGTCTTTTCAGGTGGATTCAGCCAAGTAGTCTACAGTCATAAATATTATTTACACTCAATTCTGTTTACTCAAAGTCAGTAGGGGTCTGGCTAACATGTTTCATAATGTCTAGAATTCAGGCTTATATGGGAGTAGTAAGGGAAAAACACATGTGGTTGACACTTAGGAAAATGGACACAGGGAGTTTTGCTGTCCCTTCTGAATTATATATGAACTATCATTCCAGATCAAATCTACTCATCTAGGCATTTCGACAAATATACCTATTAATAACTGATAGCCCCAAAGCAGTTTATGTAAACCTCAGAGTAGTTAGAAATCTCTTAATTATTGGTTTAGGAAGACTCAACCCCTTGCTAAAATAAATTAATAATACTGACTAATTCACATCTTCTTTGCAGCTGTCCATAAAATAATGCTGTTAGCCTTAAAGTTCTCAAGTAGGGACATGTTTGTTTTTTGATGCTGATTTAGAGAAGGATAAGTATACTAATTTTCTTTGAAAATACTTATTATTTTATGTGAAGATAGAAAAGTTATGATAGGTTTTTTAGTTAGAAAACCAAAGTAAAAAAATAAATAGCAACTTTCCCTTGTAGAATTTGTATATAATTTCCAAAATCAAGGCACACTGGATATAAGACACCAAATTTATATTTATTTGATTCCTCCAACAACTTTTTCAAAGTTCACTTTTTTCACCGTGATTTATTTGGGAGAGTAGCCAGGATGTGGCCTGGTCTGGAGATTTTGTGTCTAAAAAAGACTGGTACAGTTCACTGGGAGCTAGTACCAAAAAAAGAAGAAAAAAAAATTAGATAGGTTCTCAGTGGAAAGGAGAAAGACTTAGAATGTATTTATAAAGAAGAAAAACTAGAAAAATCACTTTCTTAGTTATCTAATTCATAACTAAAATTAAGAATTCATAGTCTGGACTTACTCTTCACTAGATACTAAATTCCTTAACTCAGTTTATCTCTAAATAAATCACTTAGTCATTTAAAAAGATATAATCTATCTGTAGTAAATTATAATTATTTTTTAATGATATTTAATACTATTACAAAATAGACTACATTCCAAAAAGTCTGCTCCATTCAAGTGGAGAATGTCATTTTTAATCTTTTTGCTTCCCACTTTTGTGCTCCCACACTTTATTTATATACAACTGTAATACTTATCAAGATGAAATACAATTATTTCTGGACTATGAGTTCTTCTAGTATCAAGGCCATGTTTTTTTCACCTTTGTACCCCTAGTATCTACCTAGAAGAAGCTAAGTGGGGAAAAAAGAAAAAGAAAAGGTGTTGAATAAAAGAACAAATTGTTTTAAAACAAAGGGAAAAGCCAATTTGGAGACTTTTCTCTAATGTACACTATTCAATCGATTTAAAACTGTAAGCAGTAACCTGTTTAAAGATCTTGCCTATCTGTGAAGCATGGGCCCAGGAATGTGCATACACTGACATAGCCTACAGTGTACAGGAATGGATCCAAAGAACTGTGGAAATTGACTAAAGGAACTGATGACTTTATGTTCTGAGGACAGAATCTAAAATGGTCAAGTAGTACAAGACCTATGCTGCTTTAACTCAAACAGCCACTGCTAATTTGAGAGGATGGGGCATTGCAGTAGATTGACAACTTTGACATTCACTTCACAAGGATTTTCTCCCTCCATTGATATACACTGGATGTTTATTTTATAACTAGGAGACAGTGAAACAGTCTGATTAAAGCAGATATCACAAGTAGGGTAGAAGAAAACCTTTGTTTCATATCTGATCACACAGACTGGATTTGAGCTCTTATTATTAAAGGGTGTAAGCATGGGTGGCTCAGTTGGTTAAGCAACTGCCTTCGGCTCAGGTCATGATCCTGGAGTCCCAGGATCCAGGCCCACATCAGGCTACCTACTCAGCAGGGAGTCTGTTTCTCCCTCTGACCCTCCCCCCTCTCATGCTCTCTCTCTCAAATAAATATTTTTTTTAAAAAGGGGGGGGTGTAAAACCAAACAAAAATTAATTGAACTTAATGTAGATCATGTATGTAGTAAAAAAAAAAAAAAAAAAATCAGAACGGTTTAAAATTATAAATTAGGGGCACCTAGGTGGCTCAGTTGGTCGGTTAAGCCTCTGCCTTCAGCTCAGGTCATGATCAGGGGTCCTGGGATCAAGCCCCACGTCCAGCTCCCTGCTCAGCAGGAAGTCTGCTTCTCCCTCTGCCTTTCGCCGGGCCACCCCCCCCCCCATTTCGTGCTCTCTCTCTCATGAATAAAATCTTTAAAAAATAAAATAAAATGATAAAAGATGCCTTCTAACACTGAATCTCACTCCCCAGGTACGACAACCTTTATATCTAATAAAACCCTATATTTCAAAAAAATGTATTTATAATGTAATTTCTTGATTTATGGATTGTAGGTATTATCAAATGAATTTGGCTATAAGAAAGGTCAGCTTATTTACAAAACTATCTCTTCTCCTCATTCCCAATATGGGAAATGGGTGGAATGGTCATTGGGGAACTATGAAAGATGGGCTGGGAAGGTCTATGAGTAGACAAGTATGAGGAAAATGGTACCAAATGCAACATTTTGAGGTGATGCCAAATTAAAAACTTGGCCAACTGCCCAGAGACATCACCAATAAAAAGGGCAAATCAGAGGAAAAGATCTTGCAGCAAAATCAACAGAACAGAGCCAGTCAAGAGAAAAGTTTAGATGCAATGGTGGAGGAGGGGCAGAGAAGGACACAGTTTCTGCACCCACAATAACCCCCTGGCAACTCTTACAAAGCTCCTGCCACACAAGAAGCCTGCAGAGACAGTCCCCTGAGTGGTGGCCATCAGAAGTGGGAATTACAAAACCAGCTAAAAAACTGAAGTAAGCCCTTGAAAGATATTTGTTTAAATCATTTCAATTTTGCAATAATTCATAAAAAAGAAAATGTTGGCACATTGAAATTCTATAGTGAAGTCTATACCAATTAACAAGCCATCCTGGTGAACCCTAACATTTGAGAGCCCGGGGGCAAGAATACAAATAGAGGCCAACATACTATATTCTATATATTCAAAAGTTATAAATCAAGACAACTTTTAAATAAAAATAGATTCTCTCTTCCTATTCTGACAAATACAACTTCATAACAGAAAGATAAATGTATAAAGCTATGCTTTTTCATATATGACTTAAATTCAGCAAAATGACAGAATTAAATTTAAGAAGTATTATTGTTGGGATGACTGGGTGGCTCAGTCAGTTAAGCATCTGCCTTTGGCTCAGGTCATGATCTCAGGGTTCTGGGATCGAGCCCCGCATTGGGCTCCTTGCTCAGCGGGGAACCTGCTTCTCCCTCTGTCTGCTGCTCCCCCTGTTTGTGCTCTCCCTCTCTCTCTCTCTCTGGCAAATAAATAAATAAAATCATTAAAAAAATATATTGTTGTAAAACTGGTCTGTGAGTGGACTGAGTAATAAAACTTATAACTCATAAACTTCTTTAAAAATCATTTTTTTTACCTTCATTTCAGCAAAATACATTACTCAAGATTTTTACAGTCTGTGCTATTTTGAAAGGGGTTACTTAAGAATTAAAAATTAAATGTAATCATAAATGTGTACAAAATATGAATATTTTTACAAAAATGTTAACTAAGATAATTTTAAAAGTGAAAATATTATCTTGCATGCATATTCAAAAAATATTCTAAAGTATTCAACATCTACTGAAAGTGAGGGCAAGGTACAAATTATAATTCATATCAAAATTTTAAATATATTTAAATAATGCTAAAAATTTTTTGAAAATGTAATTAAATGTATTCAATATTTTATTAAATATCTTAATAAAAATGAAACTTAGCAATTCTAACACTCAGCATCAATTTAATTATATCTGATATGCTTTAGGCATATTACATGTATACATATACAGAAATTTAAGTGAACTATAAATTGTAAAATATTGCATAACACTTTTCAGCTGCCTCATGCAAATGTTGTAAATACCATGCTAATCTGTGAGTACCCCCAGAATCAAATTGAAACATAAAAGCACAAAAAACATATATATGTTATATACTATTGGTAAATACATATGTTACATACTACTGGTTAACAAGAATTTATTTCATTCATGCTATCTAAGAAAGATTTAACAATTTATCTAATTACCTAAGTGTTCCTTCCACTTGAATGTGTGATAGAGGTGTTACCTAATGCCACAGTAATAATCATAATGCAATATATAAGTTCATCAAATCAACATGCTGTATACCTTATACAAAGTTATATGTCAATTATAACTCTATAAAGCTAGGGAAAAAATCTTTCTCACACACTGAAGCCATATCCATCTTCAAAGAACAGAAGTATAATCCACAAACTCACCACATTTACATACGGTCGCCTTTTGTTTCAGGAATACAGGGGGGAAAAATGTGGAAAAGCATTTCCCTGGGGCCTGAAAGATGTTAGTCTTGACAGTGGATGTTCAGGATGTTTAAGGTTCCTAAGGTTTCAGGTTCAGGAAGTTTAACCTCTATCAGGGCTGGACACTAGATCATGAGTAACAGAGATGCTCACATGTACTTTAATAAATTGTATGTGTGTGTTTGGGATATCCAGTCATCAACTACATCTCTAAAGAAGTGTGAGGCCCCTCTGCCCAAGGGTGGTATTGCTAGCAACAGAAGTGACTCAGATGCTACTAAAAGGTTCTAAGATAATATATAGAGAGTTAATATCTCTACAAACAGTGACTCCTAAAGGTTTCAAGTTATTGTTATCATTATGTCAGAACCAACTAAAAAAGCAAAATTAAATTTAGGAAGTTAATAAATCCAACAAATCCATACTTCAAATTCATGATACAGGTATCACATCTGTGGAAGCCACTACTATATACCCTGTATACTAGGTATACCATACTTGGTGCATAATAGGAGCTTACTAAATCCTTATTTATTAACAAAATATTTTGTGCCTACTATACGATCAGGTAGATTTTAGACAGTGGGTAACCCCTGCCCATGTCCTCAAGGAGATATCTGAGACAAGAGTCACATGCCAGAGTAGAATTTACCAACTTTTTCATCAGTTCTTTCCATGACTTTTGTGACAGTTCAACCTAAAGCAGAGGGAGCCCCTTCTGCCCTGACCACCAGCTTTAGAGACAACAGCAGGGCCATTGCTCATCACCAAGCTCATAGGTATGTTTCAGGACTAAATCAGTACCGGATCCGAGGTCTCATTATTTTTAATTCAATACGAAATTTGAGAACAGCCCAGTGAATCTGGGAGGATGTGTTTCAGTACTATCACAGCCTTAATCCAGCTTCAGCTTAGACTTTGGCTCCTTCCCTGCCTCTGCTCCCTAGCTTAAATCAACTGCCAGTCTCTGTTCCAAATTGGAGTTGTGCCACAAGCATTTCCCCTGGCAATGAGTCACTACACCCATGACTTAGGGGTTGGTGGCATAACCCATGAACTCAATCTAAAGGGTGGGTCATTTGGAACTGGTAATAAAACTAGGTTCAGTTCATCAGCTGCCAAGCTTTGATTGAAATATTTAAATACATCCATCCAAACTTTGGACAATTTATAGGGACTTTATAAAAAGAAACTGAAAAATTTTTAAAGTTACAATAAAATGAAACACATTTTTAAAAAATGTCTACTTTTATAACTGTCAAAGATTATAGTTTTCATGTAATTATACTTTAATTCTTTTGATTTTTCTTTCTTCAGAATAATCATGATTAACCAGATTCCCAGCCTAGGTAATTACATGAATATGTCGACTCATTTAATGAGAGCATGGAGTTTTTATCAGTTATGAGTAAATAATGTATTTATACAACTGGAAGTGATTTGCAACAAATTTGACTTATCAAGCAATACTGAGTTCAGCACTGATAAATATTAGCAAAATGTTGGATGGAATTCAGACCACATTGGTTGGAATAAACCAGTGTAGGTTTTAGGGGAAGCACAGCAGCATAATAAAAATCAAGAGCATTAAATTCACCTAAAAAGCTAACCTGACAGCACTGGAGGCCAGTATCTTTCTTTTATTTCCAAGGCATGTATTATGGAGACCTCAGGCTCAAGTATTAGTAAAATCTCCTCTAGTGTTCTTCCAATAAACTTACCCATTTTCCATGAAGGACCACCTTATAAGAGAAAGGTAAGGTCTCCACTTCATAGTTTAAGATTTAATCTTAAAAATTTCCAACAAAAAACTGTTTCCTAGGATTATGGGAACCTGCACTGTTTCATGCACTTGGAGCTCTTTGGAGACAGAGACTGTCTCTTACTTGTATAATCCATGTTCCAGGCAGAGAGAAGTTGGTACAAAGCTGGTGCTCTGTCTATGCTTATTGAGTGGATGTATTAGTTACAATAACCGATTCATTTTTCAGCATTAACTTTATTTTTCAAACTCAGTAAGAGTTAAAACAGGATGTAACCAGCATAAAAGGTCAAACACTAAAGTGCCAATTATTTATCTACCAAAAAAAATTCACTGATATAACAAAATAATTGGATGTTTCTTTCTGTATTTAATACAAAATGTTTCTTTATTTAATACAAAATCAAATTCTTTAAGTTTCTATATACAATGTATTTCCACTTACAATGCTAGTAGCTAACTTCTCCTGCTTCTTCTTTATTCAGACTTATACATGACCTTTTTCCATAAAGAATATGAGATGGATTTCCTTTTCCTCTGAGGAGTGTAACTATGAGAATCAGGAATATTTTCAAACTGTCACATAGATATGTCTGACATTCCACATTCTATGGATCTTGTGTAGACACAGCTCTGACCTTCTTTTGGACTTTAGGCTCATATTTTCAACATTAAGATTAATTACTATTCCCTGTTTTATGCACCCAATGTGCACTGGGCAATATATCACAGCTAGGAGTCCTTAAACACTATGATAAAATATTTTATCATTATAGCTTTACTTTATTCAGGGATGGTGTTTAAAACCAGTACGTTTTTGTTTTGTTTTGTTTTGTTTCCATCTGTAGTGACCGAAATAAACTTAATGTTAGAAAGAAGCTCAAGGGACATTTTAACTTTAATGGCCCTTGTATGTGGGATTATAGCTAAGTATAAAACTACTAAAATGAAGTCAGTGTACCATGGTTTTATAGCACTGTAACAATTACCGTGAATTGCATCCATGCTGAAAAACTCCACAAGTGATCGATCATCATGTGCTTTTCAGCAGGAAAGTACTAAAGGAATATATAAATAATAGTATCTAGGTATGGAGTCACTAGCAGCTAGCGGGCAAATGCTTACACACCAACTACAAAAGAAGCAGAAATAACAGCACCTATCGTCTATGCATACCTACTCCTACCTTCATTCCAATAGGTTAACAATTAGATGCATTTTGGTGGAAAAGGTAAATTTCTGTTTTCTTTGAACCAAAAGATGATATAATTTGTGGTGCTCAGAACCCTAAGGGTGTTGGGTACAGCCAACACTATAGCTAATTTGGGGTTTCAAAGATGGGAGAGTATCCCCTGGTTTTCATACCACCTCCCCCTTTGAAGGAGTTCTTAAGCAAATGTTTACCTTGTCATCATGTATAACTTGGGCAATATGTTCTGAGTATTATGAGGTTATATGCTCCCCACTGTGGGTTATTCACAAAATTTCCTGACGTTATTGTACAAAGCAAGTTACTATGAAGGTCTCCAAGGTTCTGGTTGACTTACGTTTGGAATAAGTGTTTTGTTGTTATTTGCTTTCTGACAGAGGGACTGGAAATTGTCTGGACTTTGGAACTGACTTTGTGACGTTTGGATAGTGCTCTTAAAGTGAGTGGTGTGTTAGCATGTGGTTTACGTACGCAAAACAAATTAAACCTTAAAGTACATCTCTTAAAAGTATAAGTGTTTTTGAGAAAAGTTCCTAACAGTCCCAATTTTGTGGTACAAGACTCACACTGGCTAAAATATCTGGCAAGGTCCTTAACTGTCACCTTCTTCAACCTGAGTTTAGCAATGCTGCAGAAGCTATTATTGGTCTGTTTCTTCTTCCTTCCCCATCTCCATATATTACAAAAGAATAGTTTATTAAGAGCCACATCTTAAAAGTTAAGTAGACAGTGATACCACTTGCCTGCTACTACGTTTTACCAAGGCTTAAAATAAGGTCTTTTAAAAGCAGCAACTCATAATTCACTCAATTCTGTAGGAACTAACTCTGAACTTTTTCCTTTACAATAGGAGGCTGGGGAGAAGATAAACTGATGAATATGTAAAGTAGTGAGCAATTCATCGGGGATACATGTTTCCATAAGAGGATACCTTCTTTTCCTTAAATTGTATTTCTGTAATCATCTATATAACTTTAGTTGAAAAATAGCAATATAAATGTGAGACTCTTTATGAATAGAAGTCTGGGTCAAAGGCTCTCCTGCTCTCCCCAATTCACATATCCCCCTTTCTGCACATCCCTGGGGAAAAGACTCTGAATCTTTTATCTTAGTTCTGTCTTCAAATCCTAGAATCTAAAGATAAAACTTAATTAATTTAATTGATATACTGCTGAGTTCCTTCAATATATCATGGGGGCTTTGTCAAAATGAGAACAAATGCACCAAACGATAGCCTAGGTACAAAGAAGCACCAGGGTGCTCCCATCAGCACAAGGCACTCTGTACTCTTCTCTCCTTTTATCAATCAGTGGCACTTTACTCACCATGTAAATACTTCCCTGCTGCCAATTCCTATGATTAAGAAAAAGTATTATGTGTCCTTCGGTTTGCCTTAAAAGAATATTTAAGTATTTTAATAAAGCTAAAAACATGATTTGTATGATAGAATTAGCCATAGAAATTCTGATAGCGGACATTCCCAAGAAAGGCCCAGTTCTAGGACCTCAGCTGCAATATCTACTCTGGTCTGCTCTCTTAGCAGTCCCCAACCCCTGCAGTCAACCCTATTACTATCAGTGGAATATGTGACTGGCTCCTGAGTCACTACCTCTGAATATCAATGATAGGAACAACAAGAGTGGCCTACTATTACTAATGTAGCAATAAATACAAAAATACAGATGGCTAGAATCCTAAGTCTGGAATATGTTGACCTTGAAAGATGCTCATTTTGTCTCAGGAGCAAGGAGGGCTGCCTAGCACACTTATCCAGCTAGGTCCCAAGCATTGATTCAAGATGTGAAAGCCACTAAGGTATAAAGCAAAAGTAATGAAGTGTGAGAGAGAAAAGGTAAAAATCAGAAGGAATGGGATAGAAAAAAAAAATGAGAGGAAAATGGGCAAGAAAAAAAGATGAGGAAGTAAAATAGGAAAGAAAAGAGGGCTTGAGGCAAAAGAAGTAAAGAGCTGTGAAGTCCCAGAGAGGCACTCACCAACTGTTGCCCTGAAATGAAAAGAGAGGGGCAATATGTGGAGAGCAAAGATGGGATGGACAAAACAGTGAGGGACAGAGAGCATCCAACTTCTCCGCAATTACACCACTTGGATCTGATGCAACTCACCATCATCATCGTGGACTATTGTAATAGCTTCCTGATAACTTCCTGACCCTTATTCCTGTTTCTCCTCTACCCAGAATCAGAAATGATCCTTTTAAAAGGTAAATTATGGTCACATCACTTCCCTACTCAGAACATTCCAATGTCCTCCTTTCCCACTCAGAATGAACTTCAAATCCTTACTATAGCTTCCGAGGCTACACATTATGTGACCTAACATCTTCTTCAGCATGCTCTAAGGCTGACTTTCTTTCTGTTCCTTGAATATATTAGGTTAATTTCCTCTTTGGGGTCTTTGTGCTTTGTGTTGGAACTCTCTCTTAGAAGATCTTCTCTAGGCTGACTCCTTTTCATATTGTAGGTTATAGTTCAAAAGTCATTTTGGCTGTGTCTAACTCATAGATAAAACCCAATAAATGTCTGCTGAATGAATGAGGATAATGAAAACGTCAGCATAACATTAATAATTGAAGAATCTGGGGTGCAAAAAAGAGTTGGTCATGGGAATCCTTGTTCTTCCAGATGATGTAGGAATATCTTGTAGAAGACATTAATTTATATTCATTTAGAGCACAGAAATAGTGCCAATGCATGGAAGTAACAGGAATTTAAGTTCCAGACTAATAAAAAACTTCCTAAAAATTAGGACAGTTTATACATCATTGTATTGAGCTATTCACACAGCAGCTAATCCACAGAAGTGTAAAAGGAATGAACTGAATTATTTATTATATATATGGAGTTGATGTTTTTACTTAAATTTCCAAGTGGGGTCAGTTGTAATGATTTGCTTTATTAAGAATTTACACTAGACTCTTATTTCATAGCATACATAACTATCCTAAGGTTAAGATTTATTTGTTCTCAGGAGATTCGTACTGTTTGCTCTCTGAGCTACCAGCTTTCAGCTCAATGCTGATGAATATGATAAGCTCAGTTGCTATGAACCTGCACTCTATCAAACTGGATCATCTAGGAAGCAAAACTCCCAAGCCATGTCCACACCTGTCTTTTCTTACTTGTCCTATATTCAAGTAACATGCTTCATTAGTCTGGCATTGTCCATCTACCTGAATAAAATTTCACATATGATGAAAACCAACAGAAAATTCTTCCAAATCAAATTTTACCATCTTATTTCTAAGCCCATCATTGGTTCAATTTTAGAGTCACTGGCTTTGCTGTTAAATGGTATGCTCCCTATTTAGAATTGCATCAGCCTTTTAAAAACATCTACTTTCCCATGCATTTTTACCAGTCCCTTCTACATTAATTGAAACAAGCAATGGCTAGCTCTGATGACTATTACCTTGGATCATATTTTTTATTGTTATTATTAATCTAATCACCTTGCTTTCCTACCTGTGTGCTTTTGCATATGCTATTCTTCCTAGAGGATCCCATAATCCACCCCCCTGCCTGCCACTCTACCCCAACCATCTCCTCTGTGCTCAGCCTTTTTGACTCAAGGAAAAGCTTTAGCTAATCTTTGAAAATTCTTCAGCCACCCAAATCCAGAGAATCCTCTATTTCTTATAACCCCCAAAGCAATTAAGGCCTAGACCACTAATCAGCCACTGCGGTAGCTTATCCCTAAAGATGACCTCCAAAAAATGCCTCCACTACCTAGCTGCTCTTCCTCACATCAAGAGGGGAGCTTATTCTCCTGACTCCACCCCACCAGCACAGGCTGGTCTTGTGACTGCCTTGACCAATAGAATGGGGTGAAAATGGATATTCTGATACTTCCGATCACAGGACGTAAGAGTACTAAAAATGTCTACTTCCTGACTCTTGGAGACCTAATGTGTGACATAAGGAAACCACACTGGAAAAAGAGACTACATGAAGATGAGACATTATGGGAACATCCCAGCCCAGCTATCATCTGACTGCAATGGTATGAGAGACTTCAAGTGAAACCAGACTGCCCAGCTGAGCCCCAGCCAATCCATAGAATCATGAAAAATAATCAAATTAATGGCTATTGTCTTAAGCCATTAAGTTAGGGTGATTTGTTATGCAGCAATAACCAAAACAGGCAGTCATGTTAGCAGCATAGATTTTTATGACTGGAATGGCTTTAAAAATTAATAAACAGTCCTGTCTTAAGGGCAAGGAATGTGTTTTAATGGTTTTTATGTCCCTTACTTTCTAGCACAGTGTCCCCAAAAATATAGGTACTGATTATTATTTTGTCCACAGACTTAAGTACTTTAGAGGCCCATCTAATTTATTTTGGCTCTTCTAAGTTTTAGAATAAAGTTAATTTCATTTTAAAATAATTTCCTTATATATAAAAAACATTTGAGGACTATATTATTAACAAGCTTTCAGAAACTAAAACATTATTTTGATATTATTTGTATCTTGTACTTTTATTATTTTTCATATGCAAAGAAGCATTGTTACATAATTATTCAACTATAATAAAATTATTCTGAGGCCTCCCTTAGAAACCAAAAAAAATTACTCAGCTGCATCTAGAAAAAGAGTAACATTTAAAATTCCAAATGACTAAGAGTAACATTTTATTTTATTACCCAAGGGCATAGAATCTATATTACCCGTGATATCCCAAAGCACTTTAGAAGACTTATGTGAGTAAAAATGAAATGATTGCATTTCCAGAAAAGACATGTCGCAAGCTTATTGCTGGTTCTTTCTGCACTTCAGTGAATCAATCTTTTAGCTATATGTTTTAACTTCCTTTGCATCATTGAAGGCTTGTCCAAAATATATACATATATATATTTTTTAAGATTTTATTTATTTATTTTTTAAGATTTTATTTTTTTAAGATTTTATTTATTTATTTTTTTAAGATTTTATTTATTTATTTGACAGAGAGAGAGAGAGAGAGAGTGAGAGGGAACACAAGTGGGGCGGTGGGGGGGGAGAGAGAGAAGCAGGCTCCCCGCCAAGCTGGGAGCCCAATGCAGGGCTCGATCCCAGGGCTCTGGGATCATGACCTGAGCCAAAGGCAGACGCTCAGCGACTGAGCCACCCAGGTGCCCCCGAAAATATATTTTAAATAACCACATAGCTTCAGAGCTTCATTCTTAAAACATTCAAGAATATTTGGCCAATTCAATGATCTCATTGGCTAAATATCTTTAGCTATACAATTTTGCACCTAAGTCACATATCAATTGAGGAACAAGTACTATATATACCCGATAATCTGGCTACATTTATTTTGTATTATAAAATTGTTACGAGTATACTGGTCACTTAATTTAAAAGGCTTACCTTCATCTGGGATCACAGGTAATAGAAAGAGCATAAAATACACAATTTTGAAAATTTAAGATATTGAGCTTTAATACTATAAACATAGAATATAAATTAAAATTAAATTTAAAGATGTTTGAAACCACATATTTACTTAATATTCTTCATATTTATAAATTGGTCCTCAGGATACATGAATTTTCTACATTTTCTCCTGGGTATAATCTGGGTTTCCTCTGGCCACATAGTTTGAGAAAGCAATAGGATCAAAAACAGTAACAAATGTCCTGAGTCAGTATTCAGACAACTTAAAGAACTCCAGTCCAATATGTTAAGGTTTTCAACTTATGGTTTAATTTCTTTTTTTATAGAATCAGTGGGTTATACAAAACAACTCTTCTGCCAGACATCTACTTAATATATGCTTCTCCTTTCTTTAATGACAGAACTCTGTGCTCAGAGAGACAAAGTGCCAAAAACAATAAAATATTTAGGAATAAAATGAACCAAGGAAGTGAAAGACTTGAACATTGAAAACTATAAAACACTGAAAGACACTGAAGACACAAAAAGGTATCCCATGTTCTTGGATTGGAAGAATACTGTCAAAATGTCCATACTATCTATATGTGATCTATAGATTCAATGCAATTCCTATCAAAATCCCAATGGCATTTTTCACAGAAATACAAAAAACTATCCTAAAATTTGTATGGAACCACAAGAGATCCCAAATATCCAAAGCAATCCTAAGAAAGAACAAAGCTGTAGGCCTCATGCTTCCTGATTTTAAGCTATATTAATCAAAACAGTATGGTACTGTCATAAAAACAGGCACACAGACCAGTGAAACAGAAGAGAGAGCCCAGATATATGGCCAACTAATTTTTGACAAGAGTGTCAAGAACACACAATAAGGAAAGAACAGTCTCTTCAATAATTGGTGCTGGGAAAACTGGATATCCACATGCAAAAGAATGAAACTGGACCTCTTACATCATACAAAAATTAACTCAAAATGGATCAAAGACATAAATGTAAGACATAAAACCATAAAACTCCTAGAAGAAAACATAGAGAAAAAGATCCTTGGCATTGGTAGTCTTGGCAATTACTTCTTAGATAAGACACCAAAAGTGCACACAACAAAAAGCTAAAATAAACAGGTAGAACTACACCAAACTAAAGGGCTATTGCACAGCAATAAAAATCATCAATAAATTGAAAAAGCAGGGGCACCTGGGTGGCTCAGTTGGTTAAGCGTCATGATCCTGGAGTCCCTGGATCGAGTCCCGCATCGGGCTCCCTGCTCGGCAGGGAGTCTGCTTCTCCCTCTGACCCTCCCGACCCTCCCCCTTCTCATGTGCTCTCTCTCTCAGTCTCTCTCTCTCAAATAAATAAATAAAAATATTTTAAAAATAAATAAATAAATAAATTGAAAAAGCAACCTACAGCATGGGTGAAAATACGTGCAAATCATGTATCTGATATCCAAAATGTATTTTAAAAAACTCATACAACTCAATAGCAAAAAAGCAAATAAACCAATTAAAAAATGGGTGAAGGACTTGAATAGACATTTTTCCAAAGAAGACATACAAATGACCAAAAGGTATATGAAAAGGTGCTTAACAGCACTAGTCATCAAGAAAACACAAAACAAAACCACAATGAGATAGCACCTCACACCTGTCAGGAAGTCTATTGTCAACAAGACAAGAGATAACAAATGTTGGAGAAGATGTGGAAAAAAATGAAAATTTTATACTGTTAATGGAAACATAAATTGGTGCAGCCATTAAAGAAACAGTATGGTAGACCCTCCAAAAATTGAAAATTGAACTACCATATGATCCAGAATTCCCATGCTTAGGTATATATCTAAAAGAATTAAAATCAGTATCTCAAACAGATATCTACACACACATGCTTATTGCAGTATTCACAACACCCAAAATATGCAATCAACCTAAAAGTCCTTCAATGGATGAATGGATAAAGAAAATGTGTATGTATACACCACAAATATTGTATGGTACCATTTATATATGAAATCTTAAAAAAAAACAAAAACAAAAAAACACCAAGCCAATTCATAGGAACAGAAAATATAATGGTGGTACCAGGGAAGGGAGGAGGACAGGGGGAAATAGGGTGATGTAGATCTAAGGTGCAAGTTCTGAAGATCTAATGTACAGCATGGTTGTTATGGTTAATAATACAGTATTGTATACTTGAAAGTTGTTAAAAGTAGATCTTAAGCATTCTCACCCAAAGGGGAAAAAAAAGTTAACTATGTGACGTGATGGATGTATTATCTTGATATTGGTAGTCATTCCACAATATATATGCGTCAAATGACATTGTACACTGTAAGTATATACAATTATTTTTGTCAACTGTTTGTCAATAAAGTTAAAAAATCATTTCCTCCAGACTCCCCTGCAACTAGTAGTAGTTGTATGACAAGTTCAAGTCAATAGGATGAAAAGCTCCTTCTCTTCAGATACAGGTATCACCCTTTCTGTTTGTTCTTTTGTCCTCTCGTACGGAAAACAAAAGGGATATGTGGAAATGCAGCCACTATTGAAACAATGGGGATATAAAGAAAGGCCTTCACCCCAAAGACTGAGAGGAAAGATGGAGTCCAAGACCCTGATGAAACATTTAAGCCATTGCAGTAGTCCTAAACTGCCACTCCCCCATTTCTGCCAAGGCTGCTATATTTGGGATTTCCATAACCAATCTTTACTTCCCCCAAAGTCCTCTATATCATGGTTTAATCCACAATTATAATTTATCAGTATCTACTCCTCACTGGTTAAAATTACAAGTTGAAGTGACTTAGACACTAAAGATTTTATATAAATTCTTTCTTTTTGTGAGTTCTCCCAGCTCTAGTATCTCCTATTTATTTCAAAACTTTGAACCTTTTATGTAATTACTTCATATTTGAACATTGCAACAGCTTTCAAAGTAGTTTCACGGTCTCTATTATCTCTTAACCCACTCATGGTTATTAGAATAATCTTAAACAAAAAATAAACATTTTCTTTACTTATAACCCCACTCAAAGAATCTCACTGACTACCTCCTGTCTCCTGCACCGACTCTAAATTCCTGATGGTTCACTTTTCCCACAATCTGGAAGTCTTCCATACAATCTCTTCAATCTCAGCATATATGCCCCTGCACTCTAATCTTGAGCTCATCTTCTGGTTTATTCCTTCCTCCTTGTCTGTACCATTTCCTATGTGTTTTCTGCCAACTTTCAACCCTCCATTATCCTTTTCCACCATGTTTGAATTTGGTGTCCCCTACCAAAAAAAAAAAAAAAGAAGACAAAACAAAACACTTTGAGGAAGTTTTTCTGATTCAAATCCTTTACATTAATTTCTGATTACTATGACCTTGATTTACAAAAAAAAAAAACCACATATATATATGTACAAATATTTAAGCAAACTCTATAGTAAAAACCCTCATATAGTTAGATGGTATTCTTGAATGTAGGGATATTGTTCCTCTTTCACTCTACTTGAGTGCTTAGCACATGGCAAGTACTAAAATGAATGAATATGTCCTACATGATTATTTGAGTGTATGGTATACACTTACAAATTTAGAAACTATTCCTAAGATGACACTCAAAAGACATTATTAGATCTCAAAGATACATATGCAGTTATGGTTCATTAATACTTAATCTACTTAAAATCTAAATTGATCAAAAATGTACATATATCACTGACAATAAATAGGTATTTATTTTATTAGAATTAGATATGTTCTTTCCCTCTGAGCACTGAACAGCCTAGTTACAATGAAAATCTAAGAATATCTAATTTTCAAAGCACAGGGTGCTCTATGCACAAAATTACAGGGTTAGGAGAATTTAATCAATTTACTGATCTGATTGTCTCACCAACCCACCCCTTCTCATCCCCCAAGTGCTCCATACTGGGATTTGTAGCTAAGTATATTGTATTTATAAATACATATTATAGGTAGAGTATACTTAAATACTATATGACAATTTTAAAAATAGAAACTTTAATGATTTAAGTTATAACTAAAACTTCAATAAGTTTTCTAAAATAATTGAAAATCTTGCATAGTCTTGAAAATTTCATTAGCCAAACTGTTTATGCAAGGAAATTACTGAAAGATATGTATTCTTTTTATATCATGGGCTTCATAATATAAAGAATAAAATAATTTTTTGAAAATAACTATAGAATAAAAGTTTTGTTTTGTTTTTTTTTTTAAGATTTTATTTACTTATTTGACAGAGAGAGAGCACAAGTAGGCAGAGCGGCAGGCAGAGGGAGAGGGAGAAGCAGGCTTCCCGCCGAGCAGGGAGCCTGATGTGGGGCTCAATCTCAGGACCCAGGGATCATGACCTGAGCCAAAGGCAGACGCTTAACGACTGAGCCACCCAGGCGCCCCATAGAATAAAAGTTTTATAAAAGAAAAAATTATTTTCAAGGCTCTAACTTCATCTTACAATATAAATCAAATGTAACTATACATTAATTAGACTGCACTGGTTCTTCCCTTCATTGTAAATATAAAAATAATAGCACAATCCCAACTTTATTTTCAAATTTGAATTTTTAGTATTTGTTTTACAACTGCAAAGCCTTAAAATTAAAGTCAGTAGGGATCAAAATAAATGTTTTCTTTATTTAAATCTTGGCAGCCTTAACTCTCAAAGCCCAGAGATAAAATTTGATTTAAAAGCCCACTAAGAACAATTGCTTAATCAGAAATCTGGACTTCACAATTAAGGAATTTCATCACCCACAAAATATGGTGGGGGGGGGAAGCCGGGAGGAACTCCTATGGCCACAAAACATAAAAATGCTCATTTTCATTTAACGCTTTGTGGATCAGAGTGAGGAAGAACAAAAACAGGGATTTTTTTTCTTGCTTTACTAGTTACTGAAATCCCTAAATGGTAGCTTTAGAAGATCTTCATCATAAGCACATATTTTTATACACAGATAACATTATTTTTCTTTACACTGTGATATCCTAGTTGTGGTTTAATCCCAGCTCATATAAATTTCTGAAAATATTTAATTAGGTAACAATTCCATTTTAATAATCTTTGACCCCTAAGTTTACAGTATTTAAAGTAGGATTAGGCCAGCTGATCTGAGTTCATTATAATGCTACCATCCCCAGTGGTCTGGGTTCTATTTGAAAATTAAGAAATATAAAAATTCCAGTCATTTTCACAACCAGGTCTCAAGACTTACCAGGACCTTTCCCTTCAGCCTTTTTGTCTACATGAAAATTGCCAGCCACAGGCAATTTTGAGCGTGATTATGAGCTATCAAGTTACTTCTCTCTGAATCTTAGTTTCCTGATTTGTGATTTAAGTGAGTAATTGTAAATAACATCTATTTTATAGGATTCTAATAAGAACTAAAAACCTTTACCATCATGCCGATGGGGTGTCTTCTGACCTGGTTTTATTCAGTCATGATTTGTCTGCATATTAAATTTACTTTATATGTCCCATACCATTTCAGCAATTCTCCTTCATGCCTCTCAATTCTGGTTGGGTGGGTGAAAAAAATAGTTGCAGAGAAACAAGAAACAAATTTCCTTCATTCAAGTTTTCTTTGACATATAATAAAGTGATCAGTTTATTCACCCATTCACAACAGCAGCTTTTGAAGAGAAAAGGAACCTTGACTGGAAAATTACATTTAGAATGGAATGGGGGTGGGGACAGCACCAAACAAGGAGGGTCACATGGTCACAAGAATTAGGATGTCTGAAAGTTCCACATAGGAAAAGAAGAGCTAGTAAACACTGAGGGCAAAAAATGGTGGTGACACTACTCTGGAGAGTGAAAGCAGCAGAAATTTTGAGATTTCATAAATAGGGAAAGGAAAATCTATCTGAAGAAAAATTTTAGACGCTTTCTGGGTAAAATGCTATAGAAAACCCTATACTGTGCCTTTAATGGATGAGTAATGGAAGATGTATTATCTGCATTATTCTTTAAAACCTTTGAAAACAGGTTTGTTTTCTTGAATGTGACACAGCAAAGACCAGGCTAAGTGGTCAATTTTAAGTGACTTCCATTACTCACCCATTCACCAGATATATAACTGAGTGTGCAACTGCTGCAGCCACAGTAGCACATTTTGCAGGGCTACCCTCTAGAATTCTAGATCTCAGATTTAGTACCAGATAACTCTAAGATACTATAGAACTAAGCCTAGAGTGCATTTTCACCATGCCTGTCAAATTCTTGGGAGTCAGGATGCAATGGATTGAGTACAAGACAAATAACTGTGTGCTATTATGGTTCCTGGTACAGCATCATAAAGGAAAGAGACATTATTGAATACAATTTGAGAAGTTTCCTTTTGGTGCTGAATATACAAAGAAGTAAATCCTGTATAACATTATTTATTACCTGTGCAACATATACAGAAAGTCTAAGAAACTTCCTTAGGAAATTGCAAATTGGACATGAATTTTAATCCAACTTACATAGATACCAGATGGGTGAGATAAGGTTGATGGGAGAGATATGCTTGGATGAGTTCAAACACTTTGCCCTTATCTGTTGCCAGAGACCAGATTCTTTAAGGACCTTGCTGCTACTATTGGACTTAGAACAAGCTTTGGTGCCAATGGTACAAGCTAATTACTACCAGAAATGAGAAAATTTTGGAAAATACCATGCTGAGAAAGAGAACATAACTAAGTCATGGCTAGGGCATGTCAAGAAAAATGCCAATTTTTAAGTTTTCCAATAGGTTGTGAACTCAAATATTTAAAGAGGTTCAGGGTTGGGGGGCGGAGCAAGATGGCGGAGGAGTAGGAGACCTGGATTTCGTCTCCTCTCAGGAATTCAGCTGGATAGGGATCAAACCATTCTGAACACCTACAAACTCAACAGGAGATTGAAGAAAAGAAGAGCAACAACTCACTCATCAGAAAAGCGACCACTTTCTGGAAGGTAGGACGTGCGGAGAAGTGAATCCGAGGCGATATTCGGGAGGATAGACGGCGGGGGAGGGGCCTCCGTCGGCCGCTTCTGGCAAGTGATAGAGCCGCGGAGCACAAAATCGGAACTTTTAAAAGTCTGCTCCGCCGAGGGACGTCACTCTGGTGGCTAAGCGGGGGGTGGAACCCTCCGGGACAGTGTGGTCTCAGGACCCTCGGGGTCACAGAAAGACCGGGGGTGCCTGAGTGTGGCAGAGCTCCCAGGGATCGGAGCAGGGAAGCCGGCTGCAGAGGCGGAGCCCAGGCGCGGGCTCTCAGCTCGGGGTGGCCATAAACCGTGATCCGCGGCCCAGTCAGGCCCCGGCTCCTCCAGCAGGGACCCAACAAGCGGCAGATCCGGGGAGACTCACCTTCCTGCCCCGGGAGGAGCCGCGCGGGAGTGCACCGCAGGGATCTGCTGGGTTTGGAGACTCCACCCGGGGTTGGGTGCCAGAGATAGAAACGCGCGGTCACAGGCCGGGCGAGCACAGAGTGCGGCCAGAGACCGGGGAGCCGGGAGTGACTGACGGCTTTTCTCTGGGGGCTCACTGAGGAGCGGGGCCCCGAGTTCTCAGCTCCTCCGGGGCGGAGATTGGGAGGCCGCCATTTTCACTCTCCGCCTCCAAAGCTGTGCGGAAAGCTCGCAGGGAACAAAAGCCCCGGAGAGCAAACCCGAGCAGATTACTTAGCCGGGAGGGGGCAAGGGCGGGGCAATTCCGCCTCCGGCAGAGACATTTGGAAACCACGGCAACAGGCCCCTCCCCAGAAGATCAGCGAGAACAGCCAGCCAAGACCAAGTTTACCGATCAATGAGAACGGCAGAACTCCAGCGCTAGGGGACTACTGCACATAGAATTCACGGCTTTTTTACTTTTACCATGATTCTTCAGTCTTTCAAAGTTAATTTTTTTTAACGTGATTTTTTTTTAATCTTTTTTTCCCTTTTTCAACCAACATTTTATCAATCCCTTTTTTTAAAAAAAATTTTTTATTTTTCATTTTTAGAGTCATATTTTATCCCTTCATAGTAGTTACCCATATTTTTGGCATATATATATGAGTTGTTCTCTCTTTAAAATTTTGAGATAGTTTCTTCTAACAGATTAAAATATACCCTAAATCTCTAGTATATGGTTTTTTCTACTCCCCTGCCTGATCACATTCTCTCCCTTTTTTTTTCTTTTTTCTTTTTTTAAATCCTCTTTCTTTTTTCAAACTTCTTATCAATTCCTTTTATAACATTTTTTATAATTTCCATCTTTACAGTCATATTCCATCCCTTCATCATATCAACCCTTATTTTTGTACATATATAAGTTTTTCTTTCTTTAAAATTTTGAGAGGCACTTTCTTCTAAAAGACCAAAATACACCCCAAATCTAGTGTGTGGCACTGATCTATATACCAGCCTGATCATATTTGATCACATTCTGGTTTTTTTTGTTGTTGTTGTTTTGTTTTGTTTGTTTTTGTTTCTTTTTATCTTTATCTTTTTCTTTTTTTTTTTTTTTCTTTTTTCTCTCTTTCCGTTTCTTTTTCCACTGCTTCAGGTCTTTTCTGATTTGTTTAGAGTATATTATCTGGGGACATGGTTACTCTGCTAGCATTTTGTTCTCTCATTAATCTATTCTCCTCTGCACAAAATGACAAAACGGAAAAAATCACCTCAACAAAAAGAACAAGAGGTAGTACCGACTGCCAGGGACCTACTCAATACGGACATTAGTACGACGTCAGATCTAGAGTTCAGAATCATCACTTTAAAGATACTAGCTGGGCTTGAAAAAAATATGGAAGTTATTAGAGAAACCCTTTCAGGAAAAGTAAAAGAGCTAAAATCTAACCAAGTAGAAATCAAAAAGGCTACTAATGAGGTGCAATCAAAAATGGGGGCGCTAACTGCTAGGATAAATGAGGCAGAAGAGAGAATCAGTAATATAGAAGACCAAATGATGGAAAATAAAGAAGCTGAGAAAAAGAGAGATAAACAACTACTGGATCACGAGGGCAGAATTTGAGAGATAAGACATACCATAAGACGAAACATTAGAATAATTGGGATCCCAGAAGAAGAAGAAAGAGAGAGAGGGGCAGAAGGTATAATGGAGCAAATTATAGCACAGAACTTCCCTAATTTGGGGAAGGAAACAGGCATCAAAATCCAGGAAGCACAGAGAAAACCCCCTCAAAATCAATAAAAATAGGTCAACACACCGACATCTAATAGTAAAACTTACGAGTCTCATAGACAAAGAGAAAATCCTGAGAGCAGCTCGGGAGAAGAGATATGTAACCTACAATGGTAGAAACATTAGATTGGCAACAGACCAATCCACAGAGACCTGGCAGGCCAGAAAGAACTGGCAGGATATATTCAGAGCACTAAATGAGAAAAATATGCAGCCAAGAATACTATATCCAGCTAGGCTGTCATTGAAAATTGAAGGAGAGATAAAAAGTTTCCAGGACAAACAAAAACTAAAGGAATTTGCAAACACAAAACCAGCCCTACAAGAAATCTTGAAAGGGGACCTCTAAGCAAAGAGACCCTAAAAGCAACATAGACCAGAAAGGAACACAGACAATATACGGTAACAGTCACCTTACAGGCAATACAATGGCACTAAATTCCTATCTTTCAATAGTTACCCAGAATGTAAATGGGCTAAATGCCCCAATTAAAAGACACAGGCTATCAGACTGGATTAAAAAACAAGACCCATCGATATGCTGTCTGCAAGAGACTCATTTTAGAACCAAAGACACCCCCAGATTGAAAGTGAGGGGGTGGAAAACCATTTACCATGCTAATGGACACCAAAAGAAAGCTGGGGTGGCAATCCTTATATCAGACAAATTAGATTTTAAACCAAAGACTGTAATAAGAGATGAGGAAGGACATTATATCCTACTTAAAGGGTCTATCCAACAAGAAGATCTAACAATTGTAAATATCTATGCCCCTAACATGGGAGCAGCCAATTATATAAGGCAATTAATAACAAAAGTAAAGAAACACATCGACAACAATACAATAATCGTGGGGGACTTTAACACCCTCCTCACTGAAATGGACAGATCGTCTAAGCAATAGATCAACAAGGAAATAAAGACTTTAAATGACACACTGGACCAAATGGACTTCACAGACATTCAGAACATTCCATCCCTAAGCAACAGAATACACATTCTTCTCTAGTGCCCATGAAACATTCTCCAGAATAGATCACATCCTAGGTCATAAATCAGGTCTCAACCGGTACCAAAAGATTGGGATCATTCCCTGCCTATTTTCAGACCACAATGCTTTGAAACTAGAACTCAATCACAAGAGGAAAGTCGGAAAGAACTCAAATACATGGAGGCTAAAGAGCATCCTACTGAAGAATGAATGGGTCAATCAGGAAATTAAAGAAGAATTTAAAAAATACATGGAAACCAATGAAAATGAAAACACAACTATTCAAAATCTTTGGGATGCAGCAAAGGCAGTCCTAAGAGGAAAGTATATAGCAATACAAGCCTTTCTCAAGAAACAAGAAAGGTCTCAAGTACACAACCTAACCCTCCACCTAAAGGAGCTGGAGAAAGAACAGCAAATAAAGCCTAAACCCAGCAGGAGAAGAGAAATAATAAAGATCAGAGCAGAAATCAATGAAATAGAAACCAAAAGAACAGTAGAACAGATCAACAAAACTAGGAGCTGGTTCTTTGAAAGAATTAACAAGATTGATAAACCCCTGGCCAGACTTATCAAAAAGAGAAGAGAAATGACCCAAATCAACAAAATCATGAATGAAAGAGGAGAGATCACAACCAACACCAAAGAAATACAAACAATTTTAAGAACGTATTATGAGCAACTCTATGCCCGCAAATTAGATAACCTGGAAGAAATGCATGCATTCCTAGAGATGTATCAACTACCAAAACTGAACCAAGAAGAAATAGAAAACCTGAACAGACCTATAACCACTAAGGAAATTGAAGCAGTCATCAAAAATCTCCCAAAAAATGAAAGCCCAGGGCCAGATGGCTTCCCAGGGGAATTCTACCAAACATTTAAAGAAGAATTAATACCTATTCTTCTGAAACTGTTCCAAAAAATGGAAATGGAAGGAAAACTTCCAAACTCATTTTATGAGGCCAGCATTACCTTGATCCCAAAACCAGACAAAACCCCATCAAAAAGGAGAATTACAAACCAATATCCCTGATGAACATGGATGCAAAAATTCTCACCAAAATATTAGCCAATAGGATCCAACCGTACATTAAAAGGATTATTCACCACGACCAAGTGGGATTTATCCCTGGGCTGCAAGGTTGGTTCAACATCCGCAAATCAATCAATGTGATACGATACATTAACAAAAGAAAGACCAAGAATCATATGATCCTCTCAATAGATGCAGAAAATGCTTTTGACATAGTACAGCATCCTTTCTTGATCAAAACTCTTCAGAGTATAGGCATAGAGGGTACATACCTCAATATCATAAAAGCCATCTATGAAAAACCTACAGTGAATATCATTCTCAATGGGGAAAAACTGAGAGCTTTTCCCCTAAGGTCAGGAACGCGGCAGGGATGTCCACTATCACCACTGCTATTCAACATAGTATTGGAAGTACTAGCCACAGCAATCAGACAACAAAAAGAAATCAAAGGCATCCAAATCGGCAAAGAAGAAGTCAAACTCTCACTCTTTGCAGATGATATGATTCTTTATGTGGAAAACCCCAAAGACTCCACCCCAAAACTGCTAGAACTCATACAGGAATTCAGTAAAGTGGCAGGATATAAAATCAATGCACAGAAATCAGTGGCATTCCTATACACCAACAACAAGACAGAAGAAAGAGAAATTAAGGAGTCGATCCCATTTACAATTGCACCCAAAACCATAAGATACCTAGGAATAAATCTAACCAAAGAGACAAAGGATCTGTACTCAGAAAACTATAAAATACTCATGAAAGAAATTGAGGAAGACACAAAGAAATGGAAAAACGTACCATGCTCATGGATTGGAAGAACAAATATTGTGAAAATGTCAATGCTACCTAGAGCAATCTACACATTCAGTGCAATCCCCATCAAAATACCATCCACTTTTTTCAAAGAAATGGAACAAATAATCCTAAAATTTGTATGGAACCAGAAAAGACCGCGAATAGCCAGAGGAATGTTGAAAAAGAAAAGCAAAGCTGGAGGCATCACAATTCCGGACTTCCAGCTCTATTACAAAGCTGTCATCATCAAGACAGTATGGTACTGGCAAAAAAACAGACACATAGATCAATGGAACAGAATAGAGAGCCCAGAAATGGACCCTCAACTCTATGGTCAACTAATCTTCGACAAAGCAGGAAAGAATGTCCAATGGAAAAAAGACAGTCTCTTCAACAAATGGTGTTGGGAAAATTGGACAGCCACATGCAGAAGAATGAAACTGGACCATTTCCTTACACCACACACAAAAACAGACTCCAAATGGTTGAAAGACCTCAATGTGAGACAGGAGTCCATCCAAATCCTAAAGGAGAACACAGGCAGCAACCTCTTCGACCTCAGCCGAAGCAACTTCTTCCTAGAAACATCGCCAAAGGCAAGGGAAGCAAGAGCAAAAATGAACTATTGGGACTTCATCAAGATATAAAGCTTTTGCAAAGCAAACAGTCAACAAAACCAAAAGACAAGCGACAGAATGGGAGAAGATATTTGCAAATGACATATCAGATAAAGGGCTAGTATCCAAAATCTATAAAGAATTCATCAAAATCAACACCCAAAGAACAAAGAATCCAATCAAGAAATGGGCAGAAGACATGAACAGACATTTTTCCAAAGAAGACATCCAAATGGCCAACAGACACATGAAAAAATGCTCAATATCGCTCAGCATCAGGGAAATCCAAATCAAAACCTCAATGAGATACCACCTCACACCAGTCAGAATGGCTAAAATTAACAAGTCAGGAAACGACAGATGTTGGCGGGGATGCGGAGAAAGGGGAACCCTCCTACACTGTTGGTGGGAATGCAAGCTGGTGCAGCCACTCTGGAAAACAGTATGGAGGTTCCTCAAAAAGCTGAAAATAGAGCTACCATATGATGCAGCAATTGCACTACTGGATATTTACCCCAAAGATACAAAAGTAGGGATCCGAAAGGGTACGTGCACCCCGATGTTTATAGCAGCAATGTCCACAATAGCCAAACTGTGGAAAGAGCCAAGATGTCCATCAACAGATGAATGGATAAAGAAGATGTGCTATATATACACAATGGAATATTATGCAGCCATCAAAAGGAATGAGATCTTGCCATTTGCAACGACGTGGATGGAACTGGAGGGTATTATGTTGAGCGAAATAAGTCAAAAAGAGAAAGACATGTATCATATGACCTCACTGATATGAGGAATTCTTAATCGCAGGAAACAAACTGAGGGTTGCTGGAGTGGAGGGTGGGGTGGGAGGGATGGGGTGACTGGGTGATAGACACTGGGGAGGGTATGTGCTCTGGTAAGCGCTGTGAATTGTGCAAGACTGTTGAATCTCAGATCTGTACCTCTGAAACAAATAATGCAATATATGTTAAGAAAAAAGAAGAAGAAGAAGGTAGCGGGAGGGGAAGAATGAAGCAGGTGAAATCGGAGGGGTAGACGAACCATGAGAGACGATGGACTCTGAAAAACAAACTGAGGGTTCTAGAGGGGAGGGGGGTGGGAGGATGGGTTAGCCTGGTGATGGGTATTGAGGAGGGCACATTCTGCCTGGAGCACTGGGTGTTATGCACAAACAATGAATCATGGAACACTACATCTAAAACTAATGATGTAATGTATGGGGTTAACATAAGAAGAAAGAGAGAGAGAGAGAGAAAGAAAGAGGTTCAGGGTTAACATATATAAGTAAAGCAGGCCTGATTAAGTGGAGTGAACAAAAGAATGTTGTCATCTGAAAGAAGCTACTATTTAGGCCCAACTGATTATGGATGTATTATTACCATATTGTCCAATTAAAAAAAAAGCCAGAAGTTAAATTTGGAGGTGAAATTTAATTTTAAAATGTAATTAATTCAATTAAAAACACCAAAACTATGTGTGTCAAACAAAACTCTGCAGCCCAAATATAGCACTTGAACCACCCAGTTCATGGTGGTTATTATACCCCATTATAGGTGGACAGCTGATGAAATCCCTCCAATATGAACATAAACACTTCCCCTAGCTGATCTAGTTGTTATGAAGTCAACATACAAATCCCAAATACTCTTTATTTAGCAGTATACAGTCTTCAGGTAGTGCTGCTATCATTAAAGAGGTTTCAGTTCCTGTGAGTCCACAAAGAATCCCTGACTTGAGACTTAACAGACATAAGCCATTTTTCTATTAAAATACATTTCTATGTTAACTACAAAGACTTTTATAATAAAATTTAAGTATATAGGCCAAAACCATCCCAACCTCACCAAGATATACCTTTGAAACAACAGCTATCTTCTAACAGTTTTCCTCTCATTATATGTAGCTTTATGATAAATCAAGAAGAGTATGAATCTTAACTCTGAAAAGCTTGTTTTCAGTACAATTACTAAAAAAAAAAAACACAGGGGAAAAATTAGAAATGAAGAGAACATAGGAAAAACAACTAAATGCAACAGACTTAAGAAAAGTTACCAACAAAAAAGTTTCCCTCTTTTGGGCTTTTATGCAAATGAAATTAAAGATAGTAGGGAGCTCAGAACTGTTATAATCATGGTGATTCATGGACTTCAGACAACATGGGTTAAGGCTCGGATACATCCAAATAGAATGTTCTCCATATTAGCTTTCTCAGAAACCAGTCTATTTTTTATTTTTATTTTTTTTAAAAGATTTTATTTATTTATTTCAGAGAGAGAGAGATAGTGAGAGCAGGAACACAAGCAGGGGGGGTGGGAGAGGGAGAAGCAGGCTTCCCGCTGAGCAGGGAGCCCGATGTGGGGCTTGATCCCAGGACCCTGGGATCATGACCTGAGCTGAAGGCAGACGATGAACAACTGAGCCACCCAGGCGCCTCAGTGTTTTTTATTTTTATTTTTGAAGAGTTAGAAGGTATGTTAAAAACTACTGGCTTCAAGTCCTTAATTTTATAGAGGGAGAAACTGAAGCTACTTTGCTTAAGTGTAGTTAATGGAAGACTCGAGATGGTCATCTATATTTCTTAAAACAAGCAGCAAAGTTCTATCCTTGGGATTATTTTTGGAGTTTGGTAAGGTCATGATATATATAAAGATGCATATCTGGCCATATGTAACTGAAAGAATTGAAACTACATCTCCATCAAGCCCTGCCCATTGAAAAAGCAGTCCTTTTAGAAATTAAATAAAAATCTGTATATGGGCTTTGAGGGATTAAATAATTAGAAGCTCTTGCCCTAGAAGAGCTTATATTCTATGGGCAAAATCAGAAATGAATATAAAATGACAATTAAAAATATAAACTGAAATATAATTTAGGACAGATGAGAACTATCACGAAGCAGGTAATTAATTGCCCGAAACTGTATCACATACAGGATATTCAATCTAACCTTTTGAAACTTATACCTCTATTAGTAAAAATATCTGCCTTTGTAGCATTAATTAGTGGACAAACTTTATTTTTTCAAACTTTAAATATCAGTAAAATAAGATACAGCATCTATAAATGAAACTTGAAGTTAGTGAATACAACTTCTCTGTCTCCAAGAGCACAGTGTTCCCCTGCCTCACTTTTCTATGGTGCTTATTAGCTATGAAGCCCTAAGAGCACTGAGTCCACTGCCTTAACACAGGATATACTGGCCAGCATGAATTTTTATTTAGACACAAAAGTTTCTGATCAAAAACATTTTAGAGTCATAAAATACACTTTAAAAAGAGATAAATGAAAGTTAGAGTTTGTATAAAACAACTCCAACTCTAAGGAAGAGACACTTAAAACCATTTCAAAGACAAACCAATGTTTTTACCAACTTTCTGCTTAGAACAATTAACCGAATAATGATTAGATGATCTTTTAAAAATTTCTAATAGGTATAATTTCTAAACAATAACTATTTGCATTTTCCTGAAACACTTATTCATGAAAATATTGGCTATAACAATTTTAAAGTAAATAATTTAACATATAACCTCCGTGTGAAAAGTAGTCTTTCTCACATGAGTTTTATTAAAAGCACCTTCCTACATACTAGTTTCATGTTAAGTTAAATTTACTAACTTCTGTTTCTGGATGGCTTGGAATTAGGATGACCAACTGTCTCAGTTTGCCTGCTAATGAAGAGTTTCCTGGGATGGAGGATCTACAGTGCTAAACTGGAACAGCTGGGCAAACTGGGACAGGTGGTCACCCTCACTGAAGTAAACTTACAGCCAACCAGTGTTCCCTCTGAGAACAAAATTAAGTAACATACAGAAACCATTTATATGAAGACAAATGAGATCTGCTAAGGCAACAAGAAATGGAAGGACTAAGACTCCAGAGGGCAGAACATTAAAAAAGTAAGTTAATATTTGCAGCAAATTTTACCTTGGAGGCATCCGCCAATTCTAACAAAGGAAGAAAGTTGAGACTCCAGGCTGCTATAGCAGAGCTTTTAATGGAGACCTAGAATGTTGGATTACAAGGTCAGTCTTTCCTTCAGGGCATTTATAGAATTCTTAGGCCTATGTGGGAAAGACTCTGAAAAGTAAGCAGAGTTTTTGGAATTCTCATGTGTCAAAGATTAGCGTTCAGTACATGCCAGAAGAAGAGCCACTAAAAAACATAATCAAGCTCCCAGTTAAAATACATGGAAGGCCAAGTGCAAACAAGAGATGAACTGAATCTCTTCCAAACTACAACTCAGCCATGAGTTAGCCCAGTCACTGATTAGATTAAGGTGATCAACCATCACTGTCTGCCTAGTGCAGGAGAGAATTTTTTTTTAACAAAATATCCAGATTTGAGTAAAATTTATTAGGCATGCCATAAGACATAACTACATGAACAAAAACCAAAAGAAAAAAAAGAAGAGGAAGAAAAAAAAACCTCAGATAACCCAAATATTGGAATTCACTGACAATTACATTAAAATACAATTAATATGTCCAAGACAACAGAGGAAAGGGTGGGTAAAATTAAGAATTTCAACAGATGAATCAGATGCAGGCATTCAAGGGGGAAAAAAAGATCTGTAATTTAGAACTTATCAGATGTGTTTGAGAACAGATGAAACAGAGCAGAAGACAAAATTAGTAAACTCAAAGACAAGTGAACAGAAATATCCAAACTAAATGACAGAGAAAAAATTTAATGTAAAAAGCATTAAGAGTGTAAGAGATCCTTCAGAAGTCTAATAATAAGAGTGTAAGAGATGGGGCGCCTAGGTGTCTCAGTTAAACATCTGACTTAAGCTCAGGTCATGATCTCAGGGTCCTGGGATCCAGCCCGATGGGGCTCTGCACTTGGCAGGGAGTCTGCTTGTCCCTCTGCCCCTCCTCCTGCTAATGCTCTCTTTCTCTCTCAAATAAATAAATAAAATCTAAAAAATATATATATATAGTGTAAGGGATACCTATAGAAGTCTAATGATAATACATAATTGGAATCCCAGAAGAGGAAAAAGAAAATGGGCAGAATCGATATTTGAAAAGATAACGACTGGGGCACCTGGGTGGCTCAGTCATCATAAGTGTCTGCCTTCAGCTCAGGTCATGACCCCAGGGTTCTGGGATCAAGCCCCACATCGGGCTCCCTGCTCAGCAGGAAGCCTGCTTCTCCCTCTCCCATGCCCCCTGCTTGTGTTCTCTCTCTCACTCTCTAATAAATAAATAATCTTTAAAAAAAAAAAAAAGATAACTAAGAATCTTCCAAAACTGATGAAAGGTACCACCCTATTTTCAGAAAATTCAGGAACCTCAAGCAAAATAAAAATGAAAATAAAACAAATCTAGGGAAATTAATCATACTAACACTGCTAAAAACCAGAAAGGAAAACCTTTGCTAACAGGGGAAAAAAAAAAAAGACATACTGCTATAAGTCTTATGAACTTCTCAAAAAATGATGGAAGCCTAAAGATATGAAATAACATTTTTAAAGTGCTATAACAGCCAATCTAGAATTCTACACAAAAATATCTTTTAAATTTAAAGATGAAATTTTGGGGGCACCTGTGTGGCTTAGTTAGTTGAGCGTCTGCCTTCAGCTCAGGTCATGATCCCAGGGTCCTGGGATCAAGCCCCACATGGGGCTCTCTGCTCAGCGGGGAGCCTGCTTCTCCCTCTCCCTCTGCCTGCCACTCCCCCTGCTTGTGCTCTGTCAAATGGATAGATAAATCTTAAAAAAAGATGAAATTTTTTCACAGACAAAAAAAATTTATTACCAAGAAATAGACACTAAAGAAAATATTGAAGGGAGTTCTTCAGGTAATTTCACAAAAAAACTCCAAAGAAAAAAAATGGAATTGTAGGAATGATCAAAGAGTAGATATGAAGGTAGATATAAACATACACTGAATACTGGCAGGATCAAGTAATAATTCTAGTGTGGTTTAACAAATGTAAAATTAAAATAAGCAAAAAACAGAAGTAGGTAAATGGAATTACAATGTTCTAAGGTTCTAGAATTAGTCACAGGTACATGTTGCAATCTCTAGTAAGAGACTGCATAAACAGATTAATAAAAAGTATAACAAGTCAATGATACATATTATAATATCTAGTATAACAATGTATAACTAGGGTAATAGAAAGTAAAATGAACCAGAAAATTCAAAAGAAAACAAAAAAGAAAAAGGCACTTAAAACTGCTTGATCACATAGAAAACAATTAGTAAAAGAGTAAATACGAACCCAAATGTAGCAGTGTTACATTAAATATAAGTGGACTACAAACTTCATTTACTAATATTATCATATTGGATAAAAGAACAAAACCCAAGTATATGCTAATTACAAGAGACACACTTTGAAGAATACAGAACGTTTGAAAAGTATGATGGAAAAATACATATCATACAAATACTAACTGAAGAAAACTCATAGCTAGTCAGAGAACTCCAAGACTCAAAAAAGAAAATCGCACATAGATGACAGTATCTTAAGAAAATAAGGCAAATGTTTTTAAATGTAATAAAAGGAAAATCTCAAAACTCTATCCCTCACTATATCCAATCAAGAAAGTATTGCACTTCAATGTAGCTGATATAAGGAGGAAACTAACTACAGCATGTCAATGGGCCCATCGAGTTTTATTGATAATATTTAGCAATATTAGTTGGATACAAGATTTTGACTACATGCCTCAAGTAAGAGGAATGATTTATTTATTTTTTTTAAAGATTTTTTATTTATTTATTTGAGAGAGAGAGAATGAGAGACAGAGAGCATGAGAGAGAAGAGGGTCAGAGGGAGAAGCAGACTCCCTGCCGAGCAGGGAGCCCGATGCGGGACTCGATCCTGGGACTCCAGGATCATGACCTGAGCCGAAGGCAGCCGCTTAACCAACTGAGCCACCCAGGCGCCCCAAGAGGAATGATTTAAATGACAAATTAATAAATATCTATCCCCAGAGCAGGACAATTCATTTATCTACTTAATGAACCAACCATTTCTTATTGTCTGGATTTTGCTTAAATACTCAGAAGCCAGCATACTGCCATGTGTTTGTCAAATGAACAAGGTGGGTAGATTTGAACCTAATGTATTTGGGCAACCATAGAGCACAACTTGCAAGAAAAGCAGCCTCTGGAGTAGTAATCTGTCATTTGGCAACTCGAGTTTAAGCAATATAGCCAGATTAGGAAATGATCTAAAACAGGGGTCAAACTTTCTGTGAAGAGCCAGATAGAAAGGGGCACCTGGGTGGCTCAGTCGGTTAAGCGTCTGCCTACAGCTCAGGTCATGATCCCAGCGTCCCAGGATAGAGCCCGGAGTAGGGCTCCCTGCTCTGCAGGGAGTCTGCTTCTCCCTCTGCCCCTCCCCCCACTTGTGCTGTTTCTCTCTCAAATAAATAAAATCTTTAAAAAGAATACCAGATAGTAAATATTTTAGCCTTGCAAGACATATGGTATTTGTTGCAACTAATCAACTGTACCAAAATTTGTAGCATGAAAGCAGTCATAGATAACAGGCACAGGTGTGTCTATATTCCAATAGAGATTTATAAAACTTCTGATCTAGAGCAATTGTTCTCAAAAGTGTGGCCTCTATATGAGCAAATTAGAATCACCTGGGAACTTGATAGAAATAGATTCTCAGTTCTACCCCAGATCTACTGAATCAAATTGGAAGGGATTAGACACAGCAATCTATACTTTAAGCCCTCCAGGTGATTCTGAAGCTTAGTAAAGCTTGAAAATCACTTATCTAGGGAGTATGGCATCATGAAACTCATCTCCAGCCACCTCTGTACTGAATGTCAAGATTCAAAATACCAAAGATAAGGACAACTAAACACCCATCCTTAGGTACTATACCCACCTTCACGTTCAGCAATCAAGGCCTAAAAGTGTTTAAGGGATAGAGTGGGAAGGAGAGTACATAGCCAAAAACAAGTTACTATATTACAGATGAGGAAATTGAGCCAACATTTAAATTACTTGTTCAAGGTCTCACAGGCCCTCCTCAACATGCAGAACACAATTCACTTAGTCTTTTTTCCCCACCTCTGCTGGAACTCATACCCTAGATTCTCTTCATCTTTTCTAATTCAGGTGTGAGGGATGGGTGGCATATAACTCCTTCAAAATACAGAAGACAAGCCAATAAATTTCTCCTACTATTCCTCTACATTGTGTCTTGATTCTGGCTTTCTTCAACCTCTAACTCTCAGGAACATGTTCGAGTTATAATTGTTTACCAACATAGTAAAATTTCTACCTGTAACAAAAAACTTCCCAGAAGAGATGCTAAAGCCACATAGACGCTATTACTACCTCTACTGACTCATACCTCTACCAACTCCCCTCATCCCACCCCACTTCCCAGACTACACACACCTCTTTTGGTCTTGTATTTTCCTGCTGGTTAGCAATATCATGGTCTGCAATGATGGGGGCAAAAACCACCAAGCTTTTCCAAACACCCAGTTAGAATCCTATTTTGCCCTTCAATTGGAGAAGCTTCATCAGCCCACTCTCCTAGTTTTCATACTTAAAGGTTAGGGTGAGGTAGAAAAATTGCATATAGAAGCCTAATTAATAGAAAGAATGTAAAAATAAGTCAATTATTTGAAAGTCTTTTCAGGAAGTGGTAGTGGGCCTAACCTCATTATGATGATCATTTGTCACAATATAAGAAATAGAAAAGATGGGAAAATCTCATTTTTTAAAAAATGGGAGGAATCATGAATTTGCATGTCACCCTTGAGTGAGGCCATGCTAATCTTCTCTGTATTCTTCCAATTTTAGTATATGTACTCCCAAAGCAAGCACAAGGGAAAACCTCATTTTTAAAATAACTTAAATATTAACTTGGAATATATTAGTTCTAGTTGTCCTGGATCCAAAATTCCCTAATCTAGCTCTTAAAGTGAAGTCAAGGGAAAAATAAGATTTTCATATTACATGTATTTATAGAACACTTCAGCATGAATTATATATTCTAGTTGCATGTTTTTTCAAACTTACACATTCTCATGGAAAATCTTAATATTTATCTATAATTTATCTTTATATTAAACATAATTTTATATTAAAATGTGTATTTATATTGCAAATAAGATGTTGAAATCTTGGCACATTAATGCTTTATAAGTATTACATTCAACATAAATGAAAGAATTCATGAAGCTTTCTGTTCAAGACTGACACCACACACACACACAATTTCCCTCCTTAGACTCCATTAAAATAATAAAGTATAAAAGGATATAAGCCAAAATTGAAAAGATACAGATATTCAAGAGAGTCAGGAAACTTTTAGATGCAGAGTGTTGAGGTAGAGCCAAAGAAGACACAGGTAACAAGAGAAGATGCTTCAGCTAACCTGCCCAGGCAGAACTCTAGGGTTTCTCCTGAGTCCAGACAGCCATGCACAATGGAAGAAGAGAGTAAGATAGGGCAATAACAAAATGATTAACAGGTGATCTATGTGTGGGACAGTCCATTCCCCAAACTTTATCCCAGAAAAAAAAGTGTGGGACTAGAGATTTTTCTCTAAAGAAATTAAATAAATTACACAGAGGATTAGGTCACTAGGATGGATGTACATAGCATATGATAAAGTCCAGATATATGGATATAAACATATATCCATATATGAGACTCTGAAAAGTAGAGAGAAAACAGCAGACTAGCTAGAAACTTGAGACCAAAAAACAAATAAGAACAGTGATGAGTACCCTGGGTTTACTCTTTTCCATTTCAATCCTAGACTAGATACTAGAGAAGGCAGCAACTCAGAAACACCAATAAGCACAGACAAGAGGGAGAAAACCAAAAATCCTCCAAAAAAACCTACTTTCTCTAACCAAAAGACAAAAAAAAGGGTATCCTAGCAAAAAAAATTTTAGACAATAACCAATCTGCTCCAAGCCAAACAGCACAGATAAAAACTACAGCCTCTGTTCCCCACCCCCCCTCAGCAACTGTCAAGTAGACAGCCTAGACTTTTACTCTTGCAGGGACATAATGTAGCATTCTAAATCCTGCTGTCAGGGTGGTGTCGGAGAAGACCATCCTGAGCCCAGAATTTCATCCACAACTAGCAGTAAGAAGGAATCTCATCCTCTCATTGTTGGGGAGGTATCAGAACCTACTGGAGAGGCAGGACCCTTACCACTCAGTAGTAATGAGAGTACACCCTCACAGTCAATGAAGACCTCATAAGAAGTCTGGTATTTCACGCTCATGCTGTGGTAACAAAAAACTCTATCCCTTCCCCCTTGGGTAGTACTGGAGACTAGTCAAGTTGGGACTTTTCACCATTGCTCAAGGGTAACATGACTACCTTGCCACAACATCAGTAGAATACAGGTGAATAGCAGTAATAAGGTGCCCCCTCCCTCTCCCAACCAGGATGGTATCAGCAAAGACCTAGGGGGGAGCCTAAACTCCCACACTTGACCGAGCAATAATGGGACAGCTCCTTCCTTCACCATCACTGGCCATCAACAGAGGCTAAGCAGAGAACTTGGACTTCTATCCTCACCAGCAGTAACAAGGCAATACCATGTTTTATCCACTAGAATGCTGCCAGAAAAGTCCTGTGATAGCACAAGATTTAAATAAAATCCAGTCTTGTAACGTCCAAGTTTCAATAAAAAATATCACATATAATACCAAGAATCAAGATTGCAAACTGAATGATAAAAAAACAAATTTCAACACCAAGATGGCACAGATGTTAGAATTATCAAACAAGGATTTCAAAGCAGCCATCATAAAAATTCTTGAGTAATTACAAACACACTTAATGAAAAAAAATAGGAAGTCTCAGCAAATATATATGATATGAAGAAAAAAACAAATGGAACTTTGAGAACTAAAAAGTTATTAAACTTTATTATTAAACTGGAAAAAAAAATGGGACAACTGAATAGAGAAACAGAAGAAATAACCAGTGAACTAGAAGACAGAACATAGAAATCACCCAATATATGAGAAAATAGACACCCCCCCGTTCCCAAAAAAAGGCCTCAGGAATTTATGGAACTTAAAAAAAAAAAAAATCTGACATTTATGTCATTAGAGACCCAGAAGAGAAGATGGATGGGGCTAAAAAGTATTCAAAAAAGCAATGACTGAAAATTGCCCAAATTTGGCAAAACACACACACACACACACACACAGATTCAGTGTGACCTCCAAATAGGATATATGCAAAGATATCCATGCCACAGCACATCATATCAAACTTCTAAACAAAGACATAAAACAAAAATCTTGAATGTAGCCAGAGAAACAATGTATTAATTACACTTTTTTTCATCAAGGAGCATGGAAGCCAAAAGGAAATGATACAACATTTTTCAAATACAAAAGAACAGTCAAACCAGAATTCTCTATCCAGTGAAAATATGTTTCAGGAATGATGGGGAAATCAAGACATTCTCAGATGAAGGAAATGAAGAAAATTTGTCACCAGCAGCCCTACCCTAAAAGAATAACAAAAGGAAGTTCTCTATACAGAAAGGAAATGATAAAAAGTGAAATCTACAAGACAATGATGAAGAAATCAAAGATGTAAATAAACAGAGACATTCCATACCCATGGACTGGAACCCTTAACATAGTAATGATGCCAATTCTCCCCAAATTGACACACAGGTTTGATGCAATTCCTATCAAAATACTGGCAAGATTTTTTTTTGTAGAAACAAACAAAATCATTCTAAAATTTATATGGAAAGGCAAAGGAACTAGAAGAGCCAAAACAATTTTTTTTTCTTACCAGTTTTCATCAAGCATTTAAGTCTTTATCTCTGATAACCATTTAAAAACATGGAACACTTCAAGAATCTGCAAGTTATCCTTGCGCAGGGGCCATGCTAATCTCTGTATCATTCCGATTTTAGTATATGTGCTCTGGAAGCCAGCACAAGCCAAAACAATTCTGAACAAGAATCATGTGAGAAGAATCACTCTACTTGATTTCAAGACTGATTATATAGCCACAGTAATAAAAACTATGTGTTATTGGTGGAGGGACTCAGACAAAGTAATGGAACAGAGAACTCAGGAACAGCCGACACAAGTATGACTAACAGATTTGTGACAAAAATGCAAAAGATCTTCAATGGAGGAGATACAGTCTTTTCAAATTAATGGTGCCGAAATAGTATCTACAGACAACAAAATAAATCTTGACCTAAACCTCATACCTCATATAAAAATTAGCTCAAAATAGGGGCACTGGGTGGCTCAGTTGTTAAGCGTCTGCCTTCGGCTCAGGTCATGATCCCAGGGTCCTGGGATCGCCCCGCGTCGGGCTCCCTGCTCCAAGGGAAGCCTGCTTCTCCCTCTGCCACTCCCCCTGCTTGTGTTCCCTCTCTCACTGTGTCTCTCTCTGTCAAATAAATAAATAAAATCTTTAAAAAAATAAATTAGCTCAAAATAGATCAGACTTAAATGTAAAACTATAAAACTTGTAAAAAAAAAAAAAGTAATAATAATATAGGAGAAAATCTTCAGGACCAAGGGCTTGGTTAAGAGTCCTTAAACATTACACCAATACCATGGCGGGGGCGGGGGGGGACCCAATTAAGATGGGCTTCATCAAAATTAAAAACTGTTGATCTTCACAAGACCCTGTTAAGAGGGTAAAAGGCAACAGAAAAAAAAAATATTGCAAACCACATATCTGACAAATGACTATACCTAGAATAAAGAACTCTTAGAATTCAACATTGGAAAAACAAACAATCCAAATAGAAAACAAACAAAAGAAATGAAGAAACATTTTACCAAAGAGGAAAAATGGATGAGAAATAAGCATGAAAATATGTACATCATTAGCCATTAGGGAAATGGAAAAAAACATGAGACACACTCCCATCAGAGCAGCTTAAAATAAAAAATAACAATACCAAATGTTTATGAGAATGTGAAGAAACTGGATCTCTCATAAATTGCTGATGAGAATATAAATGGTACAGCCATTCTGGAAAACCGTTTGGCCATTTCTTTTTAAAAAACTAAAGATAAACTTACCATTCAACCCAGCAATCACACTCCCAGGCATTTATCCTAGAGAAATGAAAACTTTTATCTGTATAAAAACTTGTACACATTGGTTCATAGAAGCTTTATTCATAATAGCCAAAAACTGGAAATAATCAAAATGCCCTACAATGGGTGCATAGCTGCAGAAACTGTGGTACATAAATACCAGGGAATACAATTCAGTAATAAAAAGGAACTGCTATATACAACAACTTGGATGGATCTCAAGGAAGTTATATAGAGTGGGGGGGAATCCCCAAAAGTCATTACCTGTATGATTCCATTTAAAATGATAAAATTATAGAGCTGGAGAAGAGATTATTAGTGATTGCCAGGGCTTAGGGATTAGAGGGGAGGGGTGTCCATAGAAGGCTAAATGTTAATTATAGAAGGACAGCATGATGGAGAACTTTCTGGTGATGAAATAGTTCTGTATCTTGACTATAGTGGTGGTTACACATGATAAAATGGTACAGTATTACACCCACATGGTGCTAATATCAAATTCCTGGTTTGGGTTATACTATAACTATTTAAGATGTAACCACTGGGGAATAAAAATAAAAATAACTATCAGATAATACACAATAAACTTCTAAAGGACTCCTTAGGGGAAATGAAACACCCATCTATTAAACCTACTTAAAGTAAGTCAGTCTGCTCTACTATTTTTTTTGGCTTGTAAAGAGAAACAGGTTTTGAAAACACCTTGCTGATGTTTCTAGTTGAGAAATGTCAATAATGGTATAAGGTAAAAATTGCATCGCTTATGTGACAGCATTAAATAGTTAAAATCAGTATTAAAATGTACCTAGATTGACTGCACATTGTCTTTCTTCAGAAATTAAATTGATTCCATAGTTAACTGTAACTAAATCTAAATCCTTATAAACAATTCTAACACATCTCTTCAAACTACTACATATGTAAAATGTCATTTTTGTTATGTAAAACGTTCGTAACACCAACAAAATGGAAGTAAAATGAGGCCATTAAAAAGAAACAATTCCTCAAAAAAAAAAGTTATATATGTGTTTGAGATATTCCAGAATCAGTAAAAAAAAATATATATATATATATACACACACACACAAATACACACATCCCTCAACTAGTCAATATTTAATATTTTAATAATACACAATCTTAATGGATATGTAAAAAGTACTTTCACGGTCTGTTATCACCTAAAATAATACATTATGTAATTTTCAAAAATGTGTTCTTTGACTTCTAACCTCTGCTCTTCTTTAGAATTACCTGTGAGGGGGGGAAAAAATGAAGATTCATATTATACCCAAGGCAAATAAAACAGAATTCCTCGACAAAAAGTTAGATCATCTTACGTGCATAATATGCAAGACTGAGTTATAAAACCCAATTTGGAAGGTGATTATGGAATCTTTTGCCTTATAAATGGTCCTAGACTTCCCCTAAAATAGTCCACTTCTATCAAAAAATGTGGAAAAAGCAATTCTCAAAATCTGGTTTTATAGTCACTTCTGTCAATTTCTTCAAATGTAAGCCAAAAGTACCCAGATTAGTGGTTCCCAACTTGAGGTTTGTAGACAATTTAGTAATCTAGGGAGTTAAAGAATTTTCCAAAAGTCAAAAATCCTATTATAAATCAGGCATTAACAACTATAAGGCAATACAAATCCACTGCAACACCAAATTTCTTATATTTGAGCTAGAATTATATCAATTTAGAGACAAAGACTAGTCATTATATTCTTAAAATTTTAACTCATTAGGTAGACAATTTTCAAAACATATAGCCCATGAGAAAATAAAATAAAATCAGATCTTTAGCTATAAAAAACTAGAAGCAGTAGACCAGAATATATCCAGAAATTTTTTTAAAGAACTTACCTACTTATAGGTAACTACACCTATAATAAAAACCCTAAATTTAAAATACGCACATACACTCTACAAACTCTTAAGCCTTACTTCTACCTAAAAAAAAAAAAAAAAAAACAACTTATATTGCCTTTAATAGTCTAGAAACATATTGGAATATAAGCAAAGTTGAAGCCCCTAAAAAAGTACCAGGGCATGCACATTTCTAAGCTTCCACAAAGACCATCAAATAGGTCTATATCCCAGGCCAGTACTTGTACTTCTCTGGTTCTACATGTTAGCATGAGCACTACAAAAGAAAGTACGACATACTCAAATTTGCTGAGTATATTATGCACCCAAATCTTTAAGATGCTAAGTTAAACAGAGTTCGACAAGTTTATTTACCTCTGCTTCTCATAAACTTTCATAAACCTTACATAACTATATTTAAAGATGACAGCATTGCGAAGGCTGGATAAGAGGTACATGGGAACTCTATTATTTTTGCATCTTCTGTGAGTCTATAATTATTTCAAAATTAAAAAAAATTAAATAAAAGTCTACAAAGAGGTAGACTGTCAAAAATAATTCTCTCTCCCACATCATCCCCCAGTCAACCATGGTTGCCAGTTTCTTGCATATTATTTTAGAAACAAAGCTCTCTATATAACATTGTGACTATTCAAAGAGATACAGTAGGTCATCTAAATTTATCTGACCCCCAAAACTTTTTTGGTGGGCCATCTATTAAAATCAAATGAAAATAATAATCTTGGAGACATATTTAGAAAAAACCATCCTAGACATCATATTCTTACATTATATAGAAATACCAGTAAGAAGCAACTTTCTCTGCTTATTTAAGTGATTTGATTCATAAGTCACTCAAATCTCAAAACAAGTAATTAGGAAAACTTAAAATGATCAAGAAGTTTTCATAAATTTCAAGGTGATAAACCTTCTCAACTATAAACAGCCTACTATAAATCATATAGGTTAGCAGCCAAACATTCATTTCCCTTAAGTAATGATAAAGCAGTGCCCATGAATCTTTCCATCAGAAATCCATTATATATACACATAGAAAAAAAAAATCTCCATAATTAAACCCAATAACATAAAAACCAAACACCCCCAGCTGTAGGCAGCTGCCTAGGTTGCCATGTACCTAGGCAAGAGTTACACTGCTAGGGAAACAGCAGCTGATAACTGGTTAGCATCCGTGCCAACTCTGTTGTTAACTATACCAGGATGCCAGCATAATTGTGGGGGGGGAGCAAAACATCAGTCAACAAAGCTGAATAAGGAATCCAAAGCAGACAGAAATGATATACTAGATGATATTTTTTTAAGTTAATTCTTGCTCAAGAAAAGAAAGTCAGATTTTACCTTTGCTGCAGCCTGTACATGCTCCTTTTTAATGACTCCACACTTACTCTCAAAAGCATTCATTCTGGACTCTTCTGCTAACCGATGAACAAACAGTAAACAATTCAGATGCACCTTTAAAAGAGAAAATTCAAAAGGATTTTTAAACTCAAACACTGATGCTTTGAAATAATGATTTTTAAAAAGATTCCAAAATTTGTTGTAAATTTACTAGTGTGCTTAAGTCAATTATTTAAAGTAACACAGAATTCAATTTACTATAAGTCCAACTTAAATTCTATACAAAAGAGACTTAGTTACTGCAAACATAAACCAAGGTTATATATAAGGCTGACCAAAGGCCATAGATAATAACATTATTGTAAAGCATAATTACAAAGCTTACGTAGGACTTTATTAACTAGCAAATATTCTTGCTTCCAATTCCAAATAAATTTAAATTCATAATGGGATTTCCCAAAAATTTAAAAACAAAACATATCACCAACTGTTTAATGCTAATCAATCTCTCATTCTACAATCCATGGGTTGAAGATTTTTTAACCAGATATTTAATTTGAAATAATCTATTCAAAACCATGTTAATAATTGAAATGTTAACTTTACTGGAATGAAAAGTATATATATATAAAGGTCAAGTTACATGTCATCCAACATATCAAAATAATCATATCTACTATTAATCATCTTTGAGGCTCTTAAAAAATTAAAATGGATAATATAAGGAGATAATAAATATTAATTATTTAGGTAAAATTAGATAATATCTTTAATATACTGGTGATTTATATACTACATGTTCTTTGCAGTTAGAATACTCATCTAATGTTCACTATGTGTACCGCACACAACCACTCCCCCACAGTTTATTAAACATTAAATAACTAGGTAATGTGGTGTTTTAAATTTAAATATTATGCAGAAATCTTTAGTGGATGGTTATAGATGTTGAAGAATGTTTTACTGATATCTGGAAAAAATAGGACTTTGGGAATTTAAATTTAATAAGATAAAGAACCTATGGAAGACATCTTCCTTTGGTACTTTTTTGATGCACGGTCTTCTTTAATTCTCACAAGAACTCTAGGGTAAAGCACCCAATTCTGATTATGTAATACCATGTTATTCAATTTTTTTTTAAACTTCCAAGGACATCCCATTTCCTATTGCAGCAAAAACATTCCATAACATGGCACAATTCCTGTTAATCTAGATTTCCTACTTCTAAAGATAAATAGCTTCCAGTTATGCCCAAGATAAATTCCAATACTAAACCCCACTTGACTAGACTTTTCCAGTTTCATCTCTCAGCTTACAGTTCTATAGTAAGTCTTTTGAACTTCTTTCTGTATTCAAATGAAACCTTGCCTACAGGCATTCTACTAGTTTGTAAACTTCTCTGAAAAGTCAAATTCCCCCCAATATCTGTTATGCACCCTGAACTTCCTACCACTGCACATACTACATACACCATGCAGCAATTTCTCATGTCTTCCTCAATCAAATACAAGGATAAGAACTATGTTTATCTTCCCCAACATTATATCTTCAGTGATCTTTAGTCCATGGCACAATACATAGTCAACAATTATCATTGCATGAACAAAAGATCCCTCCATATCTCCCCGAATTAGGCAAAAAAAAAATTTTTTTAGTCAATCCCAAATAAACCACACCCACTGTTTTAGAGAATTGATGGGTGTTGGAGGGGAGAGCGGTGGGGGAGAATGGGCAAAATGGGTTTAGAGGTATAGGAGATACAAGCCTCCAGTTACAGAATGAATAAGCCACTGGAATGAATAAGTCATAGGAATAAAAGGCACAGCTTAGGGAATATAGTCAATGTATTGTAATAGCCTCGTATGGTAGTGGTAGCTACACTTGTGGTGAGCATACCATACAAACTTGTTGATCACTATGTTGTGCATCAACTATACTTCAATTTTGAAAAAATGAAAAGGGAAAAAACAAAAAAAACTACACCGTTTTGAGACTTAGTTCACCCTATTAACCTATATGGAAAGTCTTTTCCTCTTCATAAGCATGAGCCATAGGTTCTGAGACAAATTAATATTACTTTTTGACGTCACAGAATTTTTTTAAGCAACCCAATTCTCTCTCGTAAAACTGTTAATTGAGTGGTGCCACTCAAATGCACAAACTAAGGTTTTTTGGGTTCTTTAAGATTTATTTATTTTAGGGGCACCTGGGTGGCTCAGTAGTTAAGCAGCTGCCTTCGGCTCAGGTCATGATCCCAATGTCCTGGGATCGAGCCCCGCATCGGGCTCCCTGCTCTGCGAGAAGCCTGCTTCTCCCTCTCCCACTCCCCCTGCTTGTGTTCCCTCTCTCGCTGGGTCCCTCTCTGCCAAATAAATAAATAAATAAATAAATAAATAAGATTTATTTATTTTAGAGAGCTCATGGGGGGCAGAGAGAGGCAGAAGGAGAGAAGCTCAAGCAGACTCCCTGTTGAACACAGAGCCCCAAGTGTGGCTCGATCTCATGACCCTGAGATCACAACCTGAGCCGAAATCAAGAGTTGGATGCTCAACCATCTGAGCCACCCAGGCATCCGTGCACTAAGGTTTAAATTAAAATAGTCAAAACAAAAACAAATTTTAAGGTATTCAGCTAGACATTCAAACTTGAAAAAGGCCATTCCATCAAAAATTTGCTTGAAAGGTAAATCAAAAGATAATTTACAAAGAAATATCCATTCCTTAACAGTGTCAGTTGACCAAAACACTGGGCCAGTCTGATTTCCTCCTCCCTTCATCATAGGACTTTTGAGTTTTACATAAACCATAAGCATCCAGATATTTCCTCAGTGAGAAATCTGAAAACCAACTGAGCCATGAGAAAGCTGAACAATTTATTCAGATTAACAGATGTACTCACCAGTACTGGCCCTGGAGATATACAATCAAATAAAGCATAAAATAAAACAAAAAGCTGGTGCAAAAGAACTATGAAATAACATAAATTATGAGTAAAATGTTAGAAATAACAATCAACCCACATTAGTTACAATGCATTCCCAACATTATTTGTACACTCATAATATTCAAAGTATTATGCCGAACATTAGAAATACAAAAAATTCCCAACTCAAAGTTCCCATCCGATGAGAGAACCAAACCCATAAGAAATTAAAGGCAAACATGTGACAATAGAGGATAAAGATAAAGTTGGTTCTCAGATTAAGGAAGACTCAGGAAGTGGCTGGCATTTGAACTGGATTTTGAAATTGGAGTTTGCCAAGTGGAGTAGAATGAGGTTATCTTCAGGCAGAAGAAATACAATATAACAAAAGACAGCATAAAAGTAGATTAGTTTTGTATTAAAGATAATGAGAGACACAAAAAGGAGATCTGTATGGTTCCTTCCTCTCAAAAAGCTGCATACCACACCGGGTGACAAAACGACATACGAAACTTAACAGAACAGTGTCAGAGTCTCAATAGCTAAATTGTATTATGTAACTCTTATACTGCTATCAAAGTTCAGAAAAAAGAGATCAAAACAGACTGCCTTAATTGTAGAGAAGTTTATGGATGATGTGGGACAACTGCCTGGGTAAGATTACGAAGTGTCAAAGGTGAGCAGGAAACCATAAGCAAAGAAACCAGGGTGATGCATGGCATATACAAGACAGTAAGAGAACCAACGCAAGTCAAAGATGAGCATACAACCTAGGAATAGGTGCCAACAGAAAGAACTTCCTTTCCCCTACCACTGCAACTCCTTTTCTTTCCCACACCACCTGGATCCCAATCCCACTCCACAGTAGAGCCCAGGTGTCCATGGATCACTTTGAGGCAGACAGCTGTGGATGTGCGAGGACTCTACTTGAGAAATTTCTGCCAAACAATCTATACCAGCTGGTAATCTCCTAGATATTCCTGAACAGGTACATTTCCTCTCCATTTAGAACCCCAGCTCCAATGAAAACTCCAGAATAAATTCCTGAAAATGTTCTGCAGATCAATTTCATTTAATCCAGTTCACTTAGGTTACCTTTAACACCACTGGGCGGGGGCATTCAAAACAGTAGGCACAGGTTGACCCTTGAAAAAATTTTTTTCTTTTTATTAATACAGTACTGTAAATGCATTTTCTCTTTGTGATTTTCTTAACATTTTCTTTTCTCCATCTTACACTACTGTAAGAATACAGTATACATTTACAAAATACGTGTTAATCAACTGTTTTATGTTATCAGTAAGGCTCTGGTCAACAATAGGCTATTAGTTAAGTTCTTGGGGGAGCCAAAAGATATACATGGATTTTCAACTGTGGGGGGTTAGAGGAGTCATTAAAGGGTGGTTCAAAGGTCAACTATATTGTCTTTCCCTACAGAGTTTAAGAAATGAAGGGCAGGAGATAGTAGAAGAACTACATTTCCAAGAAAGCTGTTTTGGCTTCAGAGACCAAATAATGGAAAAGTAAAGACAATTCTATAGTAGTGTAGCAAAAAGAGAAATGCTGCACTTGCAGGCAACAGATGGGAAGGCAGTAGTGAACTTGGGGAGGCTGTAGAGAAGAGAGTTGGAAAAACCCAATGTAGCTTAAGAACAGATGGATAATGCATTTGAAGACATTCTCCATGCCCTATGCCCTGGCTACCAACAATTCTTTACCTTGATTTCCTGGAAATTAGGTGCCCACGTATAATGGCTCCTTTATTCAAAAAGCTCTTGTGACAAAAGGGAGGAGGTGTCTCTTATGGTTTAAACCTAGGGAAAGAGTGTTTATTCTGCTAGAGAAATACATGTTCCAGGCATTCAACATAAAAACTCCAAATTTATTTTATTTTTTTTTAAAGATTTTTATTTATTTATTTGAGAGAGAGAATGAGAGAGAGCACGAGAGGGAAGAGGGTCAGAGGGAGAAGCAGACCCCCTGCTGAGCAGGGAGCCCGATGTGGGACTCGATCCCGGGACTCCAGGATCATGACCTGAGCCGAAGGCAGTCGCTTAACCAACTGAGCCACCCAGGCGCCCTCCAAATTTATTTCAACACAGAAATATACAGGGGTTTAGTTATGGCTATTAAGTGAGCATGATGCTGCAGGAATTATGAGTCAGATAAACAAGCTTTCGTGGTTTGCCTTGAATATTCACTAACAGGTGCTCTATTTGTCTAGGAAAATGAATTCATAGTTGAAAACATACTAACAAGTAAACTTGAATTGGGGTTCTTTAATAACTAAGCTAAAGTATGGGAAATAGGGCAAGATGTTTGGTTAACAACATAAAAAAAGGAGGAAGGCAAAGAAAGAGGCACCCACGTAAGAGGCATGTCAGTAATGCCTTTTACAATAGTTCAATAAATAGGACTTTGCCTGAATTCAAAAAGTTATTTTTTTTAAACTGTATCTTTCACACCTTTCGCAAGTACACTAAGCGCAGTACCAGACCATGCTCTGGAAAAGTGATATTTAAAAGCCATAAGCAGAAACTTAAGTTAGTTTTCCCCCTTAAGATGATACGGCTAATAGCCTCCCGTTAAAAAAAAAAAAAAAAAAAAAAAGGTCCGGATATCTACATCTCACAGGGCCCCAGGCAACTAAGCGTCAGGAATATGAACTGACCAGTCAGGCGGGGGCAAACCTGCCTCGTCATTGCTGGAAACACCTTAAACGTAGGCCTGACGGTGCTAGGGGTGGCGAAATAAAAGCGGGGGTTTATTTCCTCTACCTCCCTCTTGCTCCACTCCCAGCCAAAGAAGGGACAGAATCTCACCAATAAGTCGCCACTTGTCTCTAGGCGAAGGTGAGGCTTCTGTCGCTTGAAGACGCGCTTAAGAAAGCCCCGGGGAGCCTTCCGTTTTATATGCTTTCTCTGCGAGACTGTGGTCGAGAACGCCATTCTCTCCCTCAGGCACCAGCCTCCTTAGCTTCCGAGATCCTCCGGGGACGGCACAGAAATTCACACCGGAGTCAACAGCAAGAACAACTCAGCCGCTACGACACTTCTTCAGGCCCCAAAACCCCCGCCCAAACGTTTGAATCCGCCGCCGAAAGAGAGCGCCCGGCGCTCGGTAGTGACGTCAGCCTGGCGCAAGCCCCGCCCCCGGAGTGCCGGCTGTTCATAGAAAACACCCTCGGTGGAGACCCTGTGATATCCTTAAAGGTCGGAGGCTTCCGTTAATCGCCATTTGTATTGTACCTAAGCTTTGGAAGTATTTCTCCTGTATTTCACAGGAGTGTTGAGAAACTGGAAAATGTTGGCATGCCAAGGCAGTTACACTTATTCTATATACTGAGCCTACTACCGGTGGACTAAGAAGTAGATGAATAGAAGTTTGTGATGTTTTATCAGGATTCCTAAAGAACCAATGACTTCATAGCAAGGCATGATTTTCTAATATCAATAGCTAACAATTTACACTTTTACGTAATTTCACTTGATCTTACTTGAAGTCCTTTCATGATTCTAGCTTTTTTGCTGTTTTTTTAGAAACGCAGCTCCCTTTCATGTTAAGGCCCCTGCACTTACTTCAGATATAGTTTAAATGCTACCTCTTGAAAACCCTTGCTATTTCTCCAAGCAATTAACTTTTTCTATCTTCTGTGCTATCAGTACAAGTAGTCCCTAAACTTCATTATGTATCAGATGAAGCACCACTCTGAGGGTTTCTGATTGAATAGAAATGTATGGGACTTGAGAATTTGCATTTCTAACAAGTAGGTCCTGTTGGTACTCCTAGTTTGAGGACCGCACTGAGATCACTGTGATGTTCATTGTAATTATCTATGTTATACTATACCTGTAGTAATTATTGTGATTTCAATATCCACACAGATGATCCTTCCACTATCTGGCCTCCCATTTCCAAGACCTCCTCTCTGCCAATGATGATATCTTATCATTCACACCTGCAGTCATACACTAGGGCATATCGTTACCAAATACCATACCCTTCCATATTCTCAATCAGTTGTCTCACTCTTCAACCTCATCTATCTTTTCAACTCACTCCTTCCAGTGTTCCAAATCCAATAATTCTTAGATGCCACTTAGATGGGATAGCAGTCTCTTTCTTTCTATCGCTACCAGGCCACCAACCCTTCTCTACTCCTTATTCTCCCTCCTGTGGTCCATTGTGCATTATTAGAATATTCCCTTGCATTTCACCTCAGCTCTCTAGCCATCTCCAGCTAATTCTCTTCCCTAATCAGACATGCATATCCAATTCTCCACTGGACTGGAATCTTAAGTCATCTTAAATTTAACACATCCAAAATTAGCTCTTGATAAGTCCCTATATCCCAAACCTGCTCCTTACACCAACTTCCCTATTACAGCTAATGGTACTTCCATTTTTCCAATTACTCAAACTAAAATCTTGGAATCATCCTTGGCTCCTCTCTTTTTATCACCCCATACTCAATCTTTCATCAAATTTTGTCAGCTCTATTTGCAGTCTCTGATCACTTTTGGCCAAGTCACCATCATTTCTTACTTGGATTATTGCAACACCCTCCTGACTGTGCCTCAGCCTGTTTCTCTTTATCCTCAAGAGAAGAGCCAGGTTTAACTCAGATTATGTCACTCTTCTCCTCAAGCCCCTTCCATTTCTATCAAAATAAAAGTTCCTACAATGACTTTTGAGGCCTTACCTGCCCTCCAAGTACAAACACACTTACAAATGCACAATGAACCATTTGACCTTATCTCCCACAATTAAGCAACTCACTCTCCTCCAGCTGTATTAGCATCCTTGATAGCCTTCAGATACACCTGAAATCCATTAAATACACCAAACACTCCCCCATCAGGTGCACTTACTTTTCCCTCTGCCAAGAATACTTTTTCCTCATTTATTTGCATAAGCGTCTCCATCACTTCCTTCAAGTCTCTGCTCTAACAAGTATCAGAGAGACCTCCTATTTAAAATAGAAACTCCACACATGTATACACATGTATACCTAGACACACACATATACCTAGACACACATGTGCACATACACATACACAGGCCCAGCAGTGTGCAAAAGCTGACTTATAGTCTCAGCACTGTGTTCAGTGACATTAGGTTGGTAGCCAAAAATATTTACACCACTGGAATTGGCAAATACACAAATCAGGGGTCTTTGTTTTTGTTTCCTGGAAAGAAAGCTGTTAAACGTTTACCAACATAGCACTGCACATATCCCTGCTGAGATGAACATCCTAACCCACCCTGTGGTTTATTTTTCTCTATAGCACTTTTCATCATATAATAAATGCTTCTACATATAGGAAAATGTTACTCTAGCTTTATTTATTATAGAAATAATTGGAGATAGTTGATATTCATTAAGAGGGGATTGGAAATACCTATTGTTGTATGTATTAGTTTCCTAGCATGACTGTAACAAATTACCACCAATTTAATGGCTTCAAACAGTACAAACTTACCATCTTTCAGATTGCAGGTCAGAACTCCTAAAATCACAGTGTCAACAATGCTGCCTTCCTTCTGGAGGCTCTAGGGGACTGTCTGTTTCCTTGACTTTTCTAATTTCTAGAGGCCATTTCCATTCTTTGATGCAAGGCCCCTTCCTCCATCTTCAAAGCACATCAGTCTACCTTCTCTTTTGATCAGCACATCTTTTTCAGACTTTGATCTGCCAGACTTCTTCTAAGAACACTTGTTATCACATTGGGCCTACCCAGATAATCTTCTCGAGATCCTTAATCACATCTGCAAAGACTCTTTTGCCAAGTAAGGTAACATTTTCAGATTCTAGAGATTAGGACATGGCTATCTTTAGGGGGAGGGAGCATTATTCTGCTTACTACATGATCTCTTCCTGGACTTGATTCTTGAGTAGAACTGTTCAATAGAACATTCTTCAGTGATGGATATGGTCTATATCTGCTCTGTCCAATACAGTAGCAATATGTGGCCATTGAGCATTTGAAATATGGCTAGTGTCACTAACAATATATTTAAATATCATTTACATTTATATTTACTAGCCACATGTCACTAGTAGCTACCATATTGGACAGTGCAGTTAGAGCAAACTAACAAGTAATTCCAACAAGTAATTCTCTTTGACACTTTTGTAGGTGTGTGGAAGCCAGGGAACAGGATTAAAAAGGACTTTCAATTTATCTGCATTTTTCATACTTTCTACAATGAGAACACTTTGTTTTTAAATTTTTACACATTTGAAACAATAGTTAAGTAGAGTATGACAGTAATAATTGTATTTATCCCTGTAGTGAAGCATGTCCCTATATATTATTTTATTTGATCTTAACAAACCTATGGTATTTGTAGGGCTGGTATGGGGTGTTATTATTTCTATTGTACATGAAATTAAATGATCAGAGAGCTTGAGTGGCCCAAAGTAAAAAAGTTTATGTGGAAAATTTAAGGCATTAACTCTGGTATTTTCATTTTCCAATATGTTATACTATCTTTAAATAGAAGAGAAGTGTTTAAATTCTGCTCAATTGCTTTCCTTTAAAAAAACTTTTTTTATAGACTTTCACCTTCATGGAGTAAAACATTGGAAAATTTCATCACAACCTAAATTTTCAAAACATTCTTCTTTTATTTTATGGTTTTTCAGTAATTAAGTTCCTTTGATTCAAAGGGTGAAAAATCACAAGGCAGCTATTGGCCTACCCAAAAACTAGAATCTTCCCCCAAAACTGAAAGTGTCTTGAATGATGACAGCCCTAAGTCCAAATCCAGGGAAAGTAAAAGGGAATCAAGATAGAAAGAACAAGGTCTGGACAGGAGTTGCATTTACACTAGAAGATAAATACATCCCCTTCTTTATCCCAACTACTTCTTCTAATGTAAATTTTGCCCTGATTTGAAAAGCACAAAGCCCCTTTGCTACTGCTGTTTACTTTGCTCTTTACAAAAATAAAACTTGCTCAAAGAAAATTACTGAGAGATTTTCACCCCCTCATGCTATTCTAACATATGAGAAACAATTATGAATATAAATTTCAAGAATTTTTGCCTTTTTTGTTGGTGACATCTATTGATGTCCACTAAGATTCTTTTTTTTAATATGGATGCATTTTTTTCAGAACCTATCCTACATAAATTATCCTAAATATAAAATCCATTTTATGCCCAGAGATTTTAAAAAATATTTTTAAAAAACATATCTAATGTGGAAATTTGGACACATACATTCAGTTAACTATTATTGTGGCCATATTAAAAATCACATTTATGAAAGAATTAAGTCTAGAAGAAGGTGATGTTCTACTGGGTATTTACCCCAAAGATACAAATGTAGGGATCCAAAGGGGTACGTGCACCCCGATGTTTATAGCAGCAATGTCCACAAGAACCAAACTGTGGAAAGAGCCAAGATGTCCATCAACAGATGAATGGATAAAGAAGATGTGGTACATATATACAATGGAATATTATGCAGCCATCAAAAGGAATGAGATCTTGCCATTTGCAACGATGTGGATGAAACTGGAGGGTGTTATGCCGAGCGAAATAAGTCAAAAAGAGAAAGACATGTATCATATGACCTCACTGATATGAGGAATTCTTAATCTCAGGAAACAAACTGAGGGTTGCTGGAGTGGGGGGTGGGGTGGGAGGGATGGGGTGACTGGGTGATAGACACTGGGGAGGGTATGTGCTCTGGTAAGCGCTGTGAATTGTGCAAGACTGTTGAATCTCAGATCTGTACCTCTGAAACAAATAATGCAATATATGTTAAGAAAAAAGAAGAAGAAGAAGGTAGCGGGAGGGGAAGAATGAAGGGGGAGAAATTGGAGGGGTAGACGAACCATGAGAGATGATGGACTCTGAAAAACAAACAGGGTTCTAGAGGGTAGGGGGGTGGGAGGATGGGTTAGCCTGGTGATGGGTATTAAAGAGGGCACGTTCTGCATGGAGCACTGGGTGTTATGCACAAACAATGAATCATGGAACACTACATCTAAAATGAATGATGTAATGTATGGTGATTAACATAACAATAAAAATAAAGAAAGAAAGAAAGAAAGAAAAAAAGAAGAAGGTGATGTTAATGTCAAGTGGGAGAAAAATATGTGTATACCAAGTTGAATATAGTATGACCCCAAGAATATTGAAAAACATGTATGTGCATGCACACACACACTACACTGAGAGAAATATAGCAAAATATGAACTTAGTTTTTAGATAATGGGAATATGGATGATATTTTTATTATTTTAAATGTCCAATTTCTACAATAAACATACTTTAAAAAAGAAATGATGAGATATTTCATATTTCAGCTAACTGATATTGTATATAGTTTAAAATGTTTACTGAATAAATTTCATTAACATATTTCTCTAAGAAAGCTACATTAGAAAAACTTTAAAAAATAATTGATGATACTTTCTGGTATTTGACACATCCTGGAAAATAATTTGATTTTGTTTTTCATATATTGAACTAATGCACACATATGGAATATGTTACTAGACAATGTATTCATGTGAATTAACATTTTTGGATCATTTTAAATGAAATGAACGATTTAGAAGATTGTTTCTGACTTGTGCTTTTGTGCTTGTTAACAAAGCATTACAAAAGTGTTAATAATAGTTAACACTGTGTAGGTAGAATCTTATAGTTTGCAAAAAGTTTTGACACTTTTGTTTTATTAGGACATAAGAAAATTAGGTTGATTATAATAATGATTAATGTTTGACAAAGCAGGAAAGAATATTCAATGGAAAAAGGACAGTCTCTTCAACAAATGGTGTTGGGAAAACTGGACAACATGCGGAAGAATGAAACTGGACCGCTTTCTTATACCATACACAAAAATAAATTCAAAATGGATGGAGGACCTAAACGTAAGACAGGAAACCATCAAAATTCTAGAGGAGAATACTTTGACCTCGGCTGTAGCAACTTCTTACTAGACACATTGCTGGAGGCAAGGAAAACAAAAGCAAAAATGAACTATTTGGACATTATCAAGATAAAAAGCTTCTGCACAGCAAAGGAAACAGTTGACAAAACCAAAAGACAACCTACAGAATGGGAAAAAATATTTGTAAATGACATATCAGATAAAGGGCTAGTATCTAGAATCTATAAGGAATTCATCAAATTCAACACCCCAAAAATAAATAATCCAGTTAAGAAATGGGCAGAAGACATGAACAGACATTTTTCCAAAGAAGACATACAGATGGCCTACAGACACATGAAAAGATGCTCAACATCACTCATCATCAGGGAAATGCAAATCAAAACCAAGATGAGATACTACCTTACATATATATATAAAAGAAGATGATGGAATATTATTCAGCCATCAAAAAGAATGAAATCCCGCTATTTGCAGTGATGTGGATAGAGCTAGACTGTATTATGTTAAGCAAAATAAGTCAGTCAGAGAAAGACAAATACTATATGATTTCCCTAATACGTGGGATTTAAGAAACAAAACAGATGAACATATGGGAAGAAAAAAGAGAGAGAGAGAGAAGCAAACCATAAAAGACTTAAGTATAGAGAACAAACTGAGGGTTGATGGAAGGAGTTGGGTGAGGGATGGGCTAGATGGGTGATGGGTATTAAGGAGGGCACTTGTGATGGGCACAGGGTGTTGTATGTAAGTGATGAATCACGAAATTCTACTCCTGAAACCAATACTACACTATAGGTTAACTAACTAGAATTTAAGTAAAAACATGAATAAATAAATAATGTAATAAATAATATTGAATAATAAATAAAATAAAACAAAAATTTTAATCTGCCAGATGCAGCACAGTTGCCAAAATTTTTGTAACTTTAAAATACCTTCATCATGGGGCGCCTGGGTGGCTCAGTCGTTAAGCGTCTGCCTTTGGCTCAGGTCATGATCCCAGGGTCCTGGGATCAAGCCCTGCACTGGGCTCCATACTCCACGGGAAGCCTGCTTCTCCCTCTCCCACTCCCCCTGCTTGTGTTCCCTCTCTCATTGTGTCTCTCTCTGTCAAATAAATAAAAAATGTAAAAAATAAAATTAAATAAATAAAATAAAATACCATCGTCATGGCTTCCTTCATCATTTGGGAGATACAGAATTTCACAAAATTTTGGAACCTGCACTATTTCAGTTTTTCACCAACACAGTGGTTTGTAAGACAAAGTATTCCAGAAGCTTCAGAAAATTTCAGCTTACTTGAGCATCTCTTAATTAATATTCATATTTCGGAAGTTTATTCAGCTAAGGGCATCTTTTCTAATCCTCTGAGACTAGACTAAACTTTTAATCATCAAAATACAGGGGTTTTGAGTTTATCACCGAGAGATAATAAAATCCTGAGATTTCCCTCCAAGAAAAAAAGAACAGGTTTGGAGGGAGGAATAAAGTTAATTTCTGCCTACACTTCATCAAATCTGGCTTGTTCAATAATCTTAAGCCATTACAAAAAATATGATAAAAATAACTATACTTTTGTGAATGTTTACCATGAGCCCAGATTGCTCTAGATACCAAACACATGTGCGTACATCTAATCTTCTCTAGAACTCCAGAGGTAAGTACTATTATTATCCTCATTTACAGAGAAGGAAAGGGATACCCAGTGGTAACTTTGCAAAACTTACACCTTTAGTAGAGATGAGATGAGATTTATCACAGCAAAACCTGGAAACAACATCAAATGTCTAGTTAAATAAACATAATAACATAAATGTCCAGTTAAATAAACATGTCCTTGGACTGTCGTACATTCACTTAGAGCAATGATCTTAACCACCAGGTGGAAGTATGTAAAAATATAGCTTAATAATGGTAAATGAAAAAAATCAAGATATTCTATCATTGGTGATTTAGTTTATACATCTTTTGTTAAAAATAAAGTTTATAAAAAAAGGCCAGAAGAAAAATCACAAAATGTGAATGAAAGGGTGCTAATTTTATGGGTGATTTTTTTTCTCTGTAATTTCCTATTTACTTAATGTGGTAACATTGCATCTCTACTGGAAGAATAAATGAATAAAATGGAAAAAGTAATTCACTTGAAATTTTCATCAAAACCAGTCAAATGGTTTATATTTCAAACATTGACTTAAGCTAGATTTTTAGTATTATCAGACTAGCAATGACAATCACAAAATTTTCTTACACCTTATTGAAAATTCATTTTTTAACATGGCCATATCCTTAAACTTGATCTTCTATGAGCACATCTGTGTTCCAGCAAGAACAAAAGAGGAAGCAGAAGGGAAGTACATGCCCCTTTCTTTAAGGTCAGGATCTGAAAACTACACAACCCCATCACTTCTGTTCCTTCGAAAATAATTCTTTTTTTTTTTAAAGATTTTATTTATTTATTTGACAGAGAGAGACACAGCGAGAAAAGGAACACAAGCAGGGGGGAGCAGGAGAGGGAGAAGCAGGCTTCCCACTGAGCAAGGAGCCCAATGTGGGGGTCGATACCAGGACCCCGGGATCATGACCTGAGCTGAAGGCAGATGCTTAACGACTGAGCCTCCCAGGTGCCCCTTGAAAAGAATTCTGATACATCATGACACCAAGACATAAATCAGGGTAGAAAATGCTATTTGTATTTGGGCTACAATGTGCCCAGCTAAAAACCAAAGGATATATAATAACTGGCAGCTTTTGACACATGAGGTTTTACTGACAGTCAATATAAATAGAGATTAGAATGGATTTTGAAGTCAAATAAACTAGACTCTGAGTACATGTCTATAACTTAGCTTTGAGACCTTAAAAAAATGACTAATCTCTTTATCCATGAAATATATCCATATATATCCATGATATATATCATATCCAAATATATCCATGAAATATAAGGTCTGAAAAGGGGGAAATACCTAATATTATGACTATAGTATACATTTGCCTATATAGTATATAACTATATAGTATAGTTTTGGCTGCCTTCCTATTTTGACAGGAAATAATTATTGTGTGAGTCTTGTAAAGCTGTCATCACAGTACACGAGATATGAACAATTTTCTGTTTACATTAATGTTCCTATTATAATTTGTTATTTTGTTCTGTAAGATATTTTCCAACCAAAAATTAATCATCAAATTATATGATTCAATTATCATAATCATACGCCAAACATAAAGATCTGGGTTTTTTTGTTTTTTTGTTTTTTAAGCAGGCTCCACACCCAATGAAGGGCTTGAACTCATGACACTGAGAACAAGAGTCGTATGCCCTACTGACTGAGCCAGCCAGACACCTCCTATAAAGATGTATTTTAAAAGAAAAATTTTGCATTTGACTACAGAACAGGTGATGAAAATGGTATCCTTGTAATATGCTCCAAAATCCAAGCTTCTATTCTCTCTACCAATCTACTTCTGTACATAAATTTCTAATGCAAAATTAGGGAACATGTAAAAAAATAACCAGCAGCAAGCACAAGAGAAGTAATAGGCATCTGAAGTAGATCCTCAAAAACATCAGATAAAAATGTGATGGACTATAGAATATAAAATAAATGCTTAAATTTTTTTAAAAAATTAGAAAGTAACTCATTATAAAAATGAAGCCAGCCATATTTTTTCAAAAATAAAATGGAATATTAATAAATTTTTAAAGTATTATTTAAAATTAAATAATTAAGGCATTAGGAGCAGCAAAATAGGAAAGTAGTGACTTGTAAACTGAGGAAATTACAAAGTGATGGAAAATATGAAAGAGAATTTTTTAAATATGGAAGAAAAAAATAAGAGTTCAGGAGGAGAGAGTAGACATAATGGAAGAAAAGAAATATTCAAAACTTAATGGCTAGGAGTTTCCAGAACTGAATTTTTACTTTCAAGCAACATTATACATCTCAAGCAAGACAAATAAAACAAAATCCACACCTAGAAACATGTTAGGAAAACTTTTGGATACCACTAACAAAGGAAATATGGTATGTGCATCTAGAGATTAACCACAGCCTTCAAAAGAAGAGAAATAAGCTGAGAATACAATTTGCTGTAGTATTGATAGAAGGCAAAAGATAGGGGAATAACAACTTCAAACTACTGCAGCTAATAAGATTCAACATAGAATTTTATAACTAAACTATCCAAGTTGAGGGCAATATAAAAGACATTTTCAGACAAACAAAAAATGATCATTACCATCAATAGCTTTTACAGAGACAATGTCTAAAGAATGTCTTTCAGGAAGAAAGAAATTAAAACCAGAAAGAAAAATGAATATACACGTGAGTAAATCTAAACAAACATTGATCATAAAGGGTAATAATAATATTCAATTTGGGAGAATTTGGTGGAAGTTAAATCCTAGACAACAATGACATTTGAGGTAGAAGGAAGAATAATCAGAATGAAAATAATGTGATATTCTTCTGTTTGGGAGAAGGAAAGTAGAAATATTGGATAACTTTATATTTTATTAAGTATGTATATTAAAATAAGAAAGGATTAAAAAAAGAATAGAAGATATAACTTCCACCAAAAAATAATCCAAAAGAAGACAGAATTAGTCAAAGGCAGAAGGTATAAACAACAGCATTATTACCCACAAGTATATGAGATAATAGAACAAAACTTTGAAGGGAAATCAGTATTCTTAAAGTGATTAAATGCATAAAAACTAAAGAGAGGATTACTAAGCTGGAAAATAAATCTAACAAATTATCTACAATGTGGAACAGAGATATAAAATTATAGAAATTCCTAAAGAGAAGTAAAGAGGTGTTGAGGATAGAATGAGAATGTCCAACATAAAGATGATTCCAGATCAAGGGAACAGAGAGGATAAAGGGAGAGGTGATACTTTTTTGAATGGCTTGGAATTTTCCAGAGTTGACAGAAGATACAAAAATCTCAGATTCCTATAGTACAAGCAGGAAAAAAAAGAATTAATATTCAACAAATGCACTGTAGGGAAATTGCAGAAAACCCAAGAAATAGGGTGGATCTTAAGAGGAACAAGATGAAAGGGAAAGTTCTTCACATTTTTTTATGATGAGAGTATAATTTTAACATAAAACTAGATAAGGACACTAAAAGAAAGAAAAATATAAGAGGCTCTTACTTATGAAGTAAATAGAAAATTTTAAATAAAAATCTTAGCAAAAAAAAAAAAAAATTAGCAACATGTTAAGAAATCGATTTAACCCAGGAATGTAAGGTGATTAACTTTGTAACAGCTACTGTCATGAGCACCCTATGAAGGCATACACATGAGTTGTGTCTTTCCACAGTGTCGGCTTTATTCAGTCATAAACCAAGGTTAACATAATTAGAAAGCAGGTTCGGGATTCCAAACTGAGTGCCATTTCACCACGTGATTAACTTGACTTCTTGCAACAGCGCACAAAGCAGAACACAAGACAGGTTACACAACAAACAAGATAGCACAGGGAAGAGGAAGTTAATGAGCCAAACCCGAAGTCAGTCTGGTGGGCGCACAGTTGAGATAAGGCCTCAGTCCAGTCCAGGTCAGCCCTGGGCACTCACTGCTTGTTATGATCAAGCAGTGAAGGACCTCAGTTCTGTTCAGAGATCAATCGGGCAGAGCCTCTGGCGGCAGCTGCCTTTTTGAAGTGGTCAGACATAGAAGGGTCAGTGTCTGGGGAGGAGTCACAGTTTGCTGCAAAAATCCTCTTTTTAAAGGGACTTAATCAGTCTTGGACCCCTGCAGACCTCCTCTGCTTCTGCTTGTTATCAGTTCTGGGGTATGGTCAGCTGGTGCTGGTCTGGGCTTAACTGCTGGCGTCGTTGCTGGACACAGGCCGCTGCTGGACATGAGTGACGCCATCTCGCTCTCTACAGCTACGAATGTAAATTCACCACAGTGACTTTAAAGGAGGGGGAAAACATCATATGAATATTTCAACAGATGTAAACAATTCTGATAAAACTCATCACACATGTATAACTTAATAAAACCACTAGCAAACTAGGAATTGAAGGAAACTTCTCTCCCTGATGAATGTTATCTATCAAAATCCACAGCAGATAACAAACTCAATTCTGAAACATGATAAGCAATCAAAACATGATAAGCAATCCCTTATAATTCAGAAACATTGTTAGTCAGCATTATATTGGAAGATCTTTCCAGTTAAATAAGGTAAAAGAGTTAATAAAAAATAGGAAGTAGAAGAAGCATTTGAAAATGAAGAAAGAAAACTGTCCCTATTTGTCAAAAACAAAAACAAAAAAACATTATTGTGAAAATTTGCAGATAATTTCAGTGAATAAAAGACATTAGCAAGTTTTTCTGACATGAGCTCAGTATATAAAATCAATAGTGGTCAATATACTTGAGCAACAAACAGAAAAATGTATTTTTAAAAAGATAACATCTACAATAGTAGCAAAACCCATAAGTTTCCTGAGAATAAACCTAATAAATGAGGCACAACATTTACAGAATATAGCAAAATATTATTCAAAGGCATGTAAAAGTCTTAAATAAGTGCTATAAAATGTTTATGAATAGCAATCATGAATAATAAAAATATGACAGTTTCTCCCAAAATTAATCTATAAAATTAATGCAGTTTCAATCCACAGCATTTTTTATGGAACGTAACAAGTAAATCCAAAAATTTATATGAAAAAGTGAAGAGACACACTACATCAAAAACTAATGATGTACTGTAGGGTGACTAACATAACATAATAAAATAAAATTTAAAAAAATAATAATAAAATTGAATATGTGAAACCAGGAGATCTTAAGCCCTTAAAAAAAAATAAATAAATAAACGGACAGGACATAAACTGGAATACAAAATAAACATATGAAAATATGCTTAAAATCATGGGAATATAAATTTAAGTAACAAAATACAATTTCAGAATCGTCAGATTGACATAAGCTATTAGGTTAGATAATATCAAAGTTTTGTGAGATGTGAGGAAAGGCAAATCATTTATACATTCCTGGTAAGATTGTAAAAAAGCAAACAATATGCACATACTCTACTAAACAGAAATTTTTTTTAATGATTTTTATTTATTTACTTGAAAGAGAGCAAAAGTGAGAGCAAGAGAGCACAGAGGGAAAGGGAGCAGGGAGCTGAGCAGGGGGCCCGACATGGGGCTCAATCCCAGGACTCCGAGATCATGACCTGAGCCAAAGGCAGATGCTTAACCAACTGAGCCACCCAGGTGCCCCTACTAACCAAAAATTATTCTGGGTTTCTGCCCTTGACAACTTTCACATACATATGCTAAGAAATATATACAAGGATGGTCACTGAGCACTCTGCCAACAATAAAACTTTGGAAAAATACAACTACCTCCCAATAATTGGCTTACTCATGCAGTGGAATGATGCATAGAGCTGTTAAAAAATTATTGAAGTAAATCTGTATGCATTAATATGGTTAAATCTCAAAAACATAATGTTGGATAAAAATAGCTGTAGAAACTTACATATAGTATGATAACACTGATATAAAAATGTTCGAATGTAAAGCAAGCGGTATAGTTGGACATATATATATAGCACATATTGGAATTGCACAGAGCAACTTCAGGGTAGTGGTTACCTCTGGAAATGGAGGGATGGATAAACGATGGGGCTTCAGCTGGTACTGTTTCTTCAAACTAACAAACAAGACACTCACAAATATTGAAACAAGTATGAGAAAATATGAAAAGCTACTTTATCTCAGTGGTGAGGACATATTTTTGTATGTTCAAAATTTTAAAAATATTCGTACCGGGGCGCCTGGGTGGCTCAGTCGTTACGCGTCTGCCTTCGGCTCAGGTCATGGTCCCAGGGTCCTGGAATCGAGCCCCGCATCGGGCTCCCTGCTCCGCGGGAAGCCTGCTTCTCCCTCTCCCGCTCCCCCTGCTTGTGTTCCCTCTCTCGCTGTGTCTCTGTCAAATAAATAAATAAAATCTTTAAAAAAAAAAAAATTCGTACCTATGCATAAAGCTATACGTACATAGATTTTTATTGCAGCATTGATTGTAATTGCAAAAAAAAAAAAAAGGGTTAGAATCTATTGAATATCCATAAATAGGGAAATGAGTAAGTAAATTATAGTACATCATGCCCAGGAATGCTAGTGTAAACCTATATGAATGTGTATTTGATTGATTGCATTGATGGCTCCAATTCTTTCTGCTTCCCATCAAAGTCAGGGCATTCCGTCCTACTCTTTGACTCTGGGCTCAACTACAGCACTTGCATTGGCCAAAGAAATGTCATCAAACATGATACGAGCAGAGGTGAGAAAAATTCTTGTGCACCGTGACTTGATCTCTTGCTCCTTACCGGAATCACGAGAACATACCGGAACTAGTTTGTTGGGGAAATGTGAGGAATACCAGGAGGAGAGCTGAGTCATCACTATGTTGATCATCCTGCACCAACTGGCCCCCTCAGAGCCTCCAACTGACTGATAGATGTCTGAGAGAGTCCTGCTGAGATCATTTAAGCTAAACCCAGATCAATAAAAATGCCCAGCCAATCATAGAGCTGTGAGACAAAAATCAGTTTTCAGTTCTTTCACCAAAGCAATAAATTACAAGGAAAATTCTGATTGGAAAATGACTGTAATAGAATGTTTACAATGTCATTTTTGTAGTCAGAATTTTCCCTGATAATTTATCTTTTTGGTAAAAGAATAGAAATAGCATTCTTCACCATTACTTCCCCTTAAATGTCTTCTTTCTTAACGGACTCTAAAGAGAACTGATTGTGCATTCAACACTCCAATTACAATTGGTATCTACAAGTTTACATTTGCTCACAGTTTAGAGTTAGAAAGCCTCAGCTTACATCAGAAGCAAATTTCTACAAGGACCAGTTGTTTCCAAAATATAATATTTTAACAAGCAGTTAAAGAGAATTATTAACAGGGTTTTAAAACAAGTCTAAAAACAGTCTCTTCACATTAAAAATGTAAATGGATTTTACAATTGTAGAATCATAAAATTGGAAGAATCCACAAGAGATTGCTTGGTTCTGATACCTGGTAAATAAGTTAAAATTTTAAATTAGCACTCATTTTAGTACATAAGTTAATATGTGCACCTCGATTTATCTCTGCTCTCTATTTTATTAAAATACTATGCTATCCAGAGCATAGTATTTATTTGCCAAACTTTTGCAAAGCAGGTACTTTTTAAGCAAACAAATAGCAGACATGTTTTTCTGTTTAGGTAAATGTCAATAATAACAGCTGGTTTGGTAATTCAGTTATTCGGCAAAGACATTGTAAACTACTTGAAAAGAAACCATCTGGTTTGCAGTTGTAAAACTGAAACCAATTAAAACATTTAAATGGCATTTTGTTTTTCATTTTAATCTGTAAAAATATATTTTCCAAGCTCTAATTAGTGGTTGATTTTTCTCTATTGCTTTCATAATATGAATCTGACTCTCAAATAATTTTTAAGTTCAACAAAGGTATTCCTATAATTAATATTGTATTGGGACATCAGATGAATTAAATGATAAAGAACACAAAATGTACATGCACACAAACAAAAATAATGCAGTACACAGAATTTCTATGTATCAAACGTGATAAAATAAAAGGTCTACCTCTTCACAAGAATTGTTTGGTTAGGTATAGCCTAAGAACCTGATAATTCAGCTAAGGGACTATATCTGCTTAAAAAAGAAAAAGAAAAATCTAGCAAGCAAGCAAGGAAAAAAAACGTAAGGATTATACACTTTTCTTCCCCCATCCACTCTCCTTTCAAAATTTATTCAGTGATATGAGCTCTTCACTTTGACTCAGGAATAAAACACAAGTAGCACCATAACTGTTCTTCTCACTTACAGATAATAAAAAGTACTATGATCACTCTGGGTTTCAAAGCCCGGATTTGGTACTTAGACTGTCCAGTCTCATGTAATAGTCAAAGTATCCAACTTCACTGAAAATTAGAGCTACACCTAGACCCTGATGTGGAGCTTATAGGCCTGTTGTAAGAAGCCAATAAAGTGGTGAGAGGTACTCATGTTGGATCTTTTCCCCTCTTCCTCTTCTCCTTAAGCCGTCAATCCTACACCACTCTCTTGCTAACTGTGGTTATTAAAGCTTCCCCCTGGAGATACTCTGAGAGGAAGTACAAGAGATGAGTTGGAGCAAGAAAATTCTTACTTGACCGCCATTGTCTGAAGTTGCTCTCTATCTCTCAAGAGCTGGCAGATGTTTAAAGCTAACACTTTCTCTTCTGGGGAACTTTTATATTTGTCTGGAATGCCCTCCCCCACCCTCCTCCCTTTTGAGGTGGTCTCAGATCTGCAGTTCTCTTGACAAGGGCAAATGCACTCTATTTCTGTGGTCACTTACTCCTTCTCTGCCATATTGAGTTTGGTGATTCACCTCTAGCCTTCTCCTTTTGAGGCTTGTTTGCCTTCTTGTGGACCCGTTTGTATACTATCTAATAAACATCTATGAAAAGTCTCTCTCTCAACCATATATGATGAGCACAAAACACTTAGGCATTCTTTTCCCCACACAAGTATAGCAGGACAATCCCAACAGAGGAGCTACATTCCACTCCCATTGTAGCTAGCTGCTCCCTTACCTCTACATTTCTGTGACTCCCTAACTGCCAAGCCATAGCTCAGTCTCTGAGTAATCCTGTTAGAAATCCTCTCTTGACTTTAAATGAAGAGGGAATCCTAATTTTGTTAAAAAAAAAAATCCTGTTCACTAATCTCCACTCCCCCTCTGCTCTTTGTTATTTATATTCCCAATGAGAGTAAGAGATTTTTAATATCAAGAAGCCCATTTATAGACATTTCCTTTGAAAATGTTCTTCTTGGTTTGGCATCTCACTTTAGAATTTCATAGCCCATTACATTCTAATATTTCAATTAAAATTTCACTTTAACTTCTGGCCTCAATAGTGTTGTTTTGTTGTTGTTTTGTTTTTGTTTTTGTTTTTTTCATAATAATCCCTAGCAGGAGAAAATATTTAAATGCTGTACAGACAAAATATTATCACCTTTAAATTAATAGCACCATTACAAATATTTGGCACCTAATATAAATCTATTTTTCTGTAATCTCAAAGACATTACAGATGAGGCATAAAAGGTTAATGAAATAAAAATGATTGGGTTCTCTTCGTAGCAGCAATTGCCATTTTTGGCCTGGCATCCCCATCACCCTCCTTAAAAAAAAAAAAAAAATCCTATTTCTCCACCATAGAGGTCATCATGAGATCCAGGCTGGATAACTCATAATTTGCTTTAGTTCTGGCTACACGGATAGGTCCAGGGAAGGGTCTATGTGTTCAGGTAAGCCAATCAGAGTTCTTCCCCAGGATTTTTCTGCTAGACATGATAAGAATCTCTTTCCTTCCTGATCATGAAGCTCAAATTCAAAGACACCAGAATTTCCAGCAGCCATGTCCCTAACACCCAGAAAGAAGCACTGATTAGAAGCAGAAAGTTTTTGACATCCAGGGCTATCTTAGTTCCTGTTACCTTCCTTTAGTGGTCCACCCTGGCATTTTTTTTATGATTCTCCTTTTTAACTTAGACCAATTTGAGAGCTAATTCTATCACTTTTAGCCAAACATGGATAAGATCTTGATGGTTCATTTCTTAAAGTGTATATATTGTGTGGAATCTTAAAATGTTTTAGGCCCAAATTAACAGAAGTAAGTAAGTATATATTTTTCATGCCTAAACTGAAAATTGATTTCAATTTTCAAATCAAATTGTACCTGTTTTGTGACGTTCTCTTCAATTTCTTAATTCCATCGCAACTCTAAATTTATGCATGAAAAATATATACTGGTGTAGAAGTGGTTTTGGTCACCATCCTCCTTTTCAGGAATCAATATACAAATATTTACAGAGTGGTACATAGATACTGGATTCAGATTGGAGGGGGATAGTTGAATGTAATAGGTATTAAATACAGACTGGGCAGAAGGCAATTGCCAGTGGAACCAACTGAAGCCTATCAGGACTTCAGAAAACGCATGGGGCTTCTTAACGGGGACCTCATATTCCTTAAGGCATAGTTTATTTTTTTAATTATATTTTTACATTAATTATGAATGGGTATTCTTGAAGGGCCAATTTTTCCAAATATCCTGCTAGTAAAAAAAGTAGTTGATTTTTAAAAAGAAGACAATAGTTTACCAGGATCTTATCATCACAAACTAGTTTTGTTGTTAAATGGAAACAAGGCCACAAATTAAATATGATAATTTATCATTTTAATTTATATTTTCTCTTTGTAAAGTAGAACATTCAGAACAGAAGAAACTTTGAACTCTGTTGTCAAGAAAAAAGTATCTATTACCTTTCATGTGTTTCTCATAATCCTTTTAACTATCCCAGATGATTGGCAAAGCTATTTATATTTGAAAAGGGTTTTCCTTCCTCCAAACTTGAGTACTCCAGCTATTGGATCCTAAAGTGAAATGGTGAATTTGTGACATCAAAATCCAACCCAGGGCAACCGACTGTTATTGTAGTCAGCCATGAATTTATGGTCTCACTGTAGCAAATGAGAAAAATTGCAGCAAAAGAGAGTATTTGTACAAATTATTCAGACAGTAGTAAAAATTATCCTCATAGCAACAGAAAAATAAAAGCTAACGTACTCCTCCTTTATTAGAGTCCTCAGTTTCTACACTTATGGAAGTATAAAGCAATCGCTTTTTAAAAAATTAGTACCACTACTTTTTTAATGCATGAAAATATACACAGCAAGTATGAAAATCCCCATGTAATGTCCCCATTGATCAGATTAAATATTAAAGGTTGTGAGGAACAGTGAGAGGCCAGAAAGGAGGTGAGTTGGTCACATCTTCCAGGGCTCTGAGGCACATTTTTGGCGTCCAAAACAAAGACAAACATTATCCATTGCTGCAGTACTTTGGCACAAATGCACTTTATGCACAAGGGTCATATATTTGTAGTTCTCTCTATTGTAATGGATTAAGGTTGAATCCCGTAGCGCTATAATATTTGTATTTACAAATAGAAACCATATTTATCTGAATGCATTCGTAACTAAGTGTACAATTCACAGCTTTATCGCTTGTTTTATGAGTCCATTTGGCTTGGCACAGAAAAAAATAATTAATCAAGTCTGTAGAGTTCAGGGCCTGGTCTTTATTTATGCAGAAACTGCTTATTTATTAACATTAACCATCTCCCATTTGGTCTCAAAGAGACGTATAGTTACATGGAAACAGAATAGCTTTCAGTAGATGATTGCACAACTACAGATGCTTTTTTCCGACACTGTCACAGCTGAGGAGGTCCAACCAAATGAAAAACAGCTCTGATGAAGTGAGAAACAGAGAAGCGGTACCATGCAAAAGTTATGACATAATAAAATGCAGGCCAGCACACGTTTTTTTACTCTCTTTATTAAATTTATGTGAATCAAGAGGAAAGGGTGAAAAGCATATTTACTGATGATAAAAATGATTCTCTGGATAATTTCAGTCATCTCATTTAAAACTTCTTCTTTATAAGTTTCTACTTTTCCCCATTTCCTTTTAGCTCTCTGTCATCTACTCCAAAGTTAGACTTTTTGGATTTAATAAAGAAATAGAATTTGCAGGTGGTATGTTCCTGAACAGACGGTCTAATATCCACTGATATTACAAAACACTTACATGAAAATTAGTAGGCTGTCCTCACTAATCCTGTTCTTTAAAATATTTTCAGATAATTCATCTTAACTTGTTTCGACAGCCATGTTGGTGTGTGTCTCTCTTGCCCTACTGGGAACAATGCCAGCCAGATAATGCATGAAGTCACGGGATGTGTTATGATGCTATCCCTGAAAGATTTCCAGCCTAAGTTATACTCAACAGCATTATACTACAGGGAGCCTAGAAACCCAATGGATTCTTAAAGTACATGCAGATGTGTTTTCTGAGTAAGCAGTGCTAGAAACATTGCTTACTTTTCTGAAATGTGCTAATATAGAAACAGATACAATTATTAGAATAAGTAATTGTAACACATACATAAATGGATTAAGCATATTCATTTCTTGCTACCTAAAGTGCTTTTTCTCCATTGCTTTATATATATGCATATATGTATCTGTGTTTGTGGGTGTATCTGTGTTTGTGCATCTATATATGTATGTCTATATAAAGTTTTGTTGTATATTGAATTGTTTTACTTAAAGTAATCATCTCAAAGTATATTTCCTCATATTCAATTAGTGCAGCTATCCTGGAATGGAAAATAATTTTTGTTCTTTTCATTTTTGCTATCATTTATTAAACAATTATTATTTGCCAGCAATCTATGTTGAATGTTTAACATATGTTATCTCATTTAATCCTTACAATGACCTTATAAAGTATTTTTATGTCTGTCTTACCAAGAAGGAAATTATGCCTCTGAGAAATCAGGGCTTATGTGAGACAACTAGTTAATAAATGAGGAAGCCAAAATTCAAAGTCAGGGTCTAGCTCCAGTACCACTGCTCTTAATCAATATTTCTTTCAAGTCAGCAAACCAATAAACTAACTCAATATATTAGCACAAAAGGGATATAAAAGTGATTCCAATTAAGTATTCTTCATTGAAGAGATCATAATAAATGAATAAAACCTATTCACTTTAACTAAAAGCAGTAGGAGGGAATTTGTTGCTCTGCTTAGTCTCTAGCCCTAAATATCTCCTTGCTCGCTCACACCAATATCCAAAACTACTTGAGAGGAATATAAATCTAACATAGGGTCTGAGAGATTTTGACACTGTACATTTCTGTAGCATTTCTTGAAATACTGTTGATTAAATTCTATAGCATTGTCATTTGCTCAAATTAAAGTCACACAAGAATGCTTTGCATACTGTTCTGTTCCTCCAAGAGATTTCATCACACTTTTAATTTCTGTACAGTGAGTGCTATTCTCCTGGCATGCATCCCCCTCTCTGCCTTTTGTACTCTCTTCAGAGGTGCTTCCAAAGATAGAAATGATAGGAATGGGATGAAAAGGGCCTATTATCAAAAGCTTCAGAGAAAGCAGGATAATATATTATCAAAGTTTGTTATTTTATTTGGATTTACTGGCCATCTGAAGTATTATTTCTAGCATACATAACCATCTCTAGTTCTTTTCCACAGGGAATACAAAGAAGATGAAGCTGGCATTTATTTGAATGTAATGAGTAAATCTAAAGTCAGCCCTATACATAGGCAAGTAATATTTGAGGCCCCATCTACTGGATTTGTGAAAGTTCCTATCATTCCTTTTCATGAGATAACAAAAGCAGGGATGGTCTCCACCCAGGGTACATACATGGTTCAATAAAACATGCTTCGATGCCAACACAATTGTTTTTGAGAGAAGATAGAGTCAATCCCTTTTTCAAAATGTGGGAAACTAATTAGATAGTACTGAACTTGTCAGTCTTTTTACTCCTTCTACTCCAAGTGAACTGTATAACCCTTTTCTCAAGGACAGAGAGAAATAGTGCAAAGAAAGAGTACAGTGCAAAGAAAGAAAGAGGTTTAATTTTATAGCAGGTATTTTCCAACCTGACTGGAGAATAAAGATCTTTTTATGTTGTAACTTTGCATGTATGTTTTCTACAGTAATCTAGCAACGCCAGCAGCTTTAGTCGCAAAAATACAACTGAATGTAACTGATAATGAACTGAAACAACGGCAAATCAAGGGATTGTGAATTCTTTACAGTCACTATAAAATCATGATAAATAATGTAATCATCCTGACAGTCTATTCTGAGATACATTGTTGAAACTAAAAGGGAAAGAGCACATAACTTGGAGCCAGAACAATCAATGAAGAACAGGTTCTAGACAAGAGCAGGACAGAGCATTCCCATAACACATCTGAGCAAGAGTCTCATCATTTCATGATAATGAGAAATAACAAGTCAATGCAAATTTGTACTAACAAAATTACAAATGCATGTACCCTTTGAACTGGGTTACTAATTATGGGAAGTGACATATATATGTGGTTATCCACTGCAGCATTCCTACAACAACAAAAAATTGGAAACAGCCCAGATTTTCATCAAAGGGCACTGGTTTTCTAAATGTATATCCTTGCAATAGAATACTATGTAGTTATAAGAAATAATAAGGTATCACTCTATGTACTGTCTTAGTCTGCTTGGGCTGCTATAACAAATTGCCATAGACTAGGCAGCTTAAACAACAGACATTTATTTCTCACAGTTCTGGAGGCTGAGAAGTCCAAGATCAAGGTACCAGTAGGGATGAAGTTCTTGGCAAAGGCCATCTTCTTGGCTTGTAGATAGCCACCTTTTAGCTATATTCTCACATGATGGAGAGATGGAGAGAGCTCCGGTCTCTTCCTCTTCTAATAAGGACACTATCCCTTAATGGAGGCTCCACCCTCATGACCTCATCTAAACATAATTACAACCCAAAAGCTCCACATGGGGGTTTAGGGGAAGTGGAGGGGAGATACAATATTTAGTCCATAACAGCACTACACAAGAAAAGTTTTCTAAGGTCTATTAAGTGGGAAAAAAAGCACTGTGCAAAACCATTTTATAGAATGCTATGTGTTTAAAAGATGGAGCAAATTAGAATATATGTTGATATTTTCTATTAGTTACATTTTAAAAATTCAGAAAGCCTATTATACAGAAAATTAATAAAAGTGTTTATCTGTGGATAAAGAATGGAAACTGGGAAGATGAAGAACAGAAGAATTTTGCACTTTTTAATATCTGAATGATATGACTATAATAAGTAAATGTTTTAATTAAAGATAAAAGGGAAAACCAGTATTGAAACTGGGCCTATACTTTTGTCAAAATTCAACACCCATTATTGATAAAACTCTCATTAAACTAGAACTAAAATTAATTCCTTCACCAGATAAAGAACATCTAAAAAACCTTATAGTTATTATAAACTTAATGGTGAAAAACAAAATTACTTCCCCCCAAGATCAAGAACAAACCAAGGATATCTACTCTCATCCCTTCTATTAAACATTGTACTGAAAGTCCTAGCCAGGGAAATAAGGCAAGAGAAAAAAATAAAATGTAGACAGATGTCAATGTATACAGATATTTAAAAAAAGAGGAAAACTGTCTTCATTCACAAACAAGATAATTGAGTACATAGAAATTTATAATGAATCAACAAAGAAAACTATGAGAACCAATAAGTGAATTTAGTAAGGCTGTAGGATACAATTCATATGAAGAAATAGAAGAATATAAAAAATCAATTGTATGAGGATATGCTATTGAAAAACAATGGGAAAACTCAAAATTATAAAATACCATTTACAATAGTAGCATAACCACAAAATACCTAGGGATAAGTTTATCAAAAGATGTAAACTACCTGTCTCTGAAAATTACAAAATACTATTAAGAGAAATTAAAGAAGTGTGAAATAAATGGACTGGCATACCCTGTTTATTGATAGGAAGACTCACTATTGTTAAAATGTCAATTCTGCCCAATTGGTCTATAGATTCTATGTAATTTCAACCAAAATATGGCAAGCTTTTTGTAAAAATTGACATACTGATTCTAAAATTCTTATGAAAGTATAAAGGAACAAGTAGAGCCAAAACAATTTTTAAAAAGATGAACAAAGTTAGAAGATTTATACTACCTGATCTCTATACTTACTATAAAAATGCAATAACATTATGGTACAATGTAAGATTAGACATGTAGATCAATGAAACAGAAGAATCTAGAAATAAACCCACATATATATGGTCAATTGATTTTTTACAAAAATGCCAAGGCAGTGCAATGCAGAAAGGGTAACCTTTTCAACAAATGGCACAATAGAATAGCCATATTGTTTAAAAAAAAAAAAAAAAAACTTAGTTCCTGACTCTTACCTCATTCAATATATGAAATTAATTTGCAATATATCATAGGCCTAATATAAGAGTTGAAACTATATAACTTTTAGTAGAAAACAGGAGAAAATCTGCTATAATGGGAGAGGCAAAGATCTCTTAGATTGCACACAAAAAAGCAGAACTATATGATAAAAATATTAATAAATTAGACTTCATCAAAATTTTAAAATCTTGCTCTTCGAATGACATTGCTAATGATAAATAAAAAGGCAAACTAGAGAATAGGAAAAATTCATAATACATACATCTGATGAAGGGCTTATATCCACAATACATAAAGATTTCCTCAATAACAAGAAAACAAACTGAAGTAAAACTAGACAAAATACTTGAACAAATATTTCACAAAAGAAGAAAAATGGCCATAATGCATACAAAACAATGCTCAGCATCTTTATTGATCACTGATTGCCTAAAGGCAGGGCTGGGGAGTGTTGATTATAAAGAAGCAAGAGAGAATTTGGGGGAGAACTGGATATGATTTTGTACTTAATTGGAGTAGTGGTTAAATAGCTGTATAAGTATTTGTCAGAACCATCCAACTGTTCACCTAAAATCAGAACATTTTATTTATGTGAATTATACCACAAAATTTGAGTTAAAAAAAATATTACAAAACAAGGAGTCCAAATGTGAAGAGAGCGAGAAAGAGTAGCCAAGAAGGTAAGAAAAAACCCAAGAGTGTGCATATTAGATACCTCTTGAACACTATCTAAAATACTCTTGGCCACACCTCCTACTACAGCCATGCAGCAGTGACCAGTTCTGTGCAGTCTTTGATCAGCTTTGCACAGTTGCACCCTGACAGCTTCTCACCTCAGCCTGTGCTCTGGTTCCATCAATTCTTGCCCTCTCTGACATGCTGAACCAGCTTGGCAGTAGCAATTTCTCAAACTGAAAAAACAGGGAAATTAATGTTCATGTGGCTATCCTGACCAACAGGGTATTAGAGACAATGAACAAATGTAGTCACTTTCAAAATGCATTACATAAGCTCCCACAGACATGACCATAAACTTGTGTTGGCTTTTTCTCCTTCCTTGTTTGATTCCTCTAGTTCCTTACTTCTTCCTGGGATCATTTCACAATAAACCACTTTCGTGCCTCTGCTTTCAGGAAACACAGAGTAGGGCATAGTAGGAAGGCAAGTAATAATAAAATAATAATAGCTAAAAAGTATTATGTGCTTACTATGTGCTAGACACAACTTTAAGATTTTTACATGTATTAACTTACTTATATCTAACAACAACCCAATTTATATATGAGAAAACAAAGGCAGGAAAAAGGTGAGTGGTAGGTAGGAAAGTCATCAACAAAGACAAATACCACTAAAAAATTATGAAATTCAATGGATTTTATGAGTAGACTATTACTGATGAATTTCATGCAAGCAACTTCAGCGAAGTAATGGGAGAATCTAGATTTGAGGAGACTTTTTTTTTTAAACCTAACTGAAAATCAATACCCAATTGTGCAGAAATACAAACACATAACACTTGGAAATAGAAAGACCATGTTGGATAAGCTTCACAAAGCCTTTATATCTACTCAGATTCTAAATGTTTCTAAAATTCTTCCACACAGTGAGTTTGATATCGACTTGGGGATATGCAGTAAAGGAATTTTTTCAGGGATTTTCAAATATATGGGTAATATAGTGAATAAAATAAAATAATAATGAAATGAGTTGTTGATGTAAGAGAAGAAGTAAGACTGAATACAATAGTGGTAAGAAGAAACCCAAATATATTCAAGGCCAACTTTGTCAAAATAATATATTTCATATTTTAGTTTTCTTTGTGTCAATGCTGGATTGTACACTATTATTACTCCAGAAATGCTAAATAAAAAAAGAAGAAAAGTATGGAGTCCAACAAAGGACTATTGATTTGAAAGTCTATTTAACACTGGCCATACTTTTGCTATTTACAGGCCATATTGTTGGTCATAGGTAAATCTTAAGACTTCAAATTTGTGGCAAATGAACATGTGTCATGTTTCTAATGAACTTTCAAGGTCATGATTGTTAATCATCTTTTTCTGCTATGTTATTCAATACAGTGATAAGCTACACAGTTCAAAATGCAAGTTCTAAAAACCCAGCCTCAAAAACCTGGCCTCTTGTTTTGACTCTAATCAATGCAAAGTTCAGATTTGAAAGTTAGCCAGTATGTTCAAATATATATCCCAATAAAAAAGGCAGCAGTTGATATTCTTAGCAGACTCAAGGCAATTGGTGTCCATCTGCCATCTCTGTGGGCACATCATTCCAGCTAGTATTCTCATCATTGTATCAAGTGCTATCATTTATCAAGTGTTCATCACATTTAATGAAACTAAACTTGAAAAAATTGAAAGCAAAACTTCATAGGACTTCTGTACACTTCAGAAATAAGAAGATGTGTTGCAGGAATAAATATATGCTGGCAACACATCTCTTCTCATATTTCAAGGACAAAATTGAAACCATATTTCCATGGGGTGCAAACATTGATTGCTATGTGTTCTTATAAACAGAGAACTACAAACAGTACTGTAGTATTCTCTTGATCCTCCTTTACTTTTATGTGAAGTCCAAAAATGTATCAGTTAAAGGAGCTTCTGAATTCAATTCAGAAAACAGGGATTCATATGTTAAGAATAGAAGCATAGCATACTCTAGGTAAGAGTAAAAACAAACAAAACCACAGTCGTGTTCAATTTGAAAGATTTAAAACTATTATTCGCTAATGGGTATAAAATAAGTGAACACAAATCAAAGACTATCTCAAAGTTTCATTTAATTCTGAGTTTTGTACTTTCGTTTCTCTTCCTCCCTACACTAATGGTCAGGTGTGGTCATTCAGTCTCACACACCCAAAATACTTAATCCCTCTCCACCTAATTCCCTTCAGGAGCTTTATCATCACTCACAAGGCACTGGTTTATTCAGCTCCTACCATCCTTTGGAGGCTCATCTTTGCCTACTCTCCTTCTTTCTCTAATAAGCCCCAGTTACACTGAATTTTTTTCAGTTCCTCAAGTCACCCCCGCCCCCTACCCCACGTCTTTCTGCCTAGGACATTACTACATGTTACTCTCTGCCTGAAAAACCACTTCCCATCAGAGTCCACATGACTAACTTGTATGCAGTCCTCAGATTTCAATGTTAATGTCACTTACTCCAGGAAGATGACTGCCCCCATCAATATTATCCCGTGTCTCATCATGTTCTTTCATTGCATCCTTTGCTTCTTCATAGCACTTACAGTTAGATCCAAATCCTTAGTTTTGAAATTATTTATTTAGTGTTTGAGGGTAGGTTCCTTAAAGGCTGATATCTGGTCTGTCTTATTGGCCACTGGGTTCTAAGTACCAAAATTAGTGCTCTGAACACTTAAGTACATGAATAGTCATTTGGGAGGGAAAGAAGGCTGGCAGACAAGGAGGAAGAGAGGAATAAAGAAAGGCGGAAGGGGGAAGAGATAAAGGGAAGGAGGTAAACAAGGAGGAAAGGAAGAAAGGGAGGAAGAAGAAATGGAGGAAAGACTAAGTGCCTGTTAGCCGAGTTCTGTTATATAAAACCAGAAGGCAACTCTCCAGCGCTACGTATAAGGATCTGATGGCCAGGTAGAAAAGTATGCTTAAAACCTGTCTCAAGAGAGTGTCAAGATTCAAGGGAAAAAAAACTCAGAGAAGTGAGCTCAAATAGCAGCAAGTGGGAGCATAGAGTGTGATGATTAATTTTATATGTCAACTTGACTGGCCAGGGGACATCTAGATTAAACATTATTTCTGGATATGTTTCTAAGAGTATTTCAGGATGAAATTAGCACTTAAATCAGTGGAGTCAGTAAAGTAGATTGACCTTCCTAAATTGGGTGGACATATCAAATCCATTCAGGGCCTGAATAAAACAAAAGGCATAGAAAGGAAGAATCTGCCCCCTTTTTGCTTCCTGACTGCTTGCTTGAGTTGGGACATCTCATTTCATCTTGTCTGGCCTCAGACCGGGATATAAACCATTGGCTCCTCTGGTTCTTAAGCCTTTGACTCAGACTAAATTACACCATTGACTTTCCTGGGTCTTTAGCCTGCAGACAGAAGACTGTGGGACTTCTCAGGATCCATAATCACATAAGCCAATTCCTCATAATAAGTGAATGACACATACACACACACACACACACACACACATCCTGTTGGTTCTATTTCTCTGGAGAACCTTGACTAATACACAAAGGAAGAATCCAGAGATAAGGAGAGCAAGGAAGGACCAGAGACTGCAAAGAAGCTTTTACATACTGTCTCAGATTTTGTTTGTATGATAAGCCTGGTCCATAAAGGGACCTGCATAAAGTAACTTTAGGCCATTTGTTTCTACCCAGATTTTGACTCTGGCCAAACTTGACAATTTGGTCAACATATACTTCTACCTGATTGTCAAGTATTAGGCATATGAAGTTTAACTTCTAGAAAAGAAAACAAGTTTTTTAATTAAATCCTATATACCTAACAATATGTTCAATGAGGTTTTATTCCTTTTATAAACTAGGTGTTGTACAGATAATATTTGTGCTTGATTTTTGGGAAAAAAAAGTGAATTTAATGGAAATGCAATATTATTTCTGGTTACTTTTTATGTAATTAATACATATATTTAACATAGTTAAATTGGGAAGCATAGTTTACCAATCACCCAGTAGGATTTGAAAAATCCAAATATAAACATTTAAGTTGGAAGAGTCAAAATAAACATTTTGACTTACTGGAAGTTAGTCACTAATATAAAAGAATATAGTGAGAAAGTGTACACTCTTTGACCCCAAGCCAGGTTACAAAAACAAACAAAAAGCCTTCTTAAAGCCATTGTGCTTTCCTGAATTTGTCTATTCTGGTTGCCAGAGAATTGTCTGTGTTAAACCAGAAAGTCTACACAATCTCTCTGATATAATAAAACCTGAACATGTTTTGAAGTCACAGTTTTATGAAAACAAAGGATTCTTGAGAATGATTGCACTCCACAGTCTCCAGTCTCCAAAGATGGCTGCCATCAATTCTTTCCTTCCCTGTTTGTGCATGCCATCCCCTTGGGGAGATAGAGTTTATTTCCCCTTCATTTGAATCTGGGCTGGTTGTATACGCTTTGACCAACAGAATGCAATAGAAGTGATATTCTGGGACTTTTGACCTAAGGCTTTAAGAAGACTGGCAGCTTCTCCTCCCTTACTCTTGCAATTCTTGCTCTTGAGAAACTCTCCTCCCCCACCCCATTGACCCAACCAACATATTATGTGAAACCAAAGGCAGAAGGAAAAGCCATAGGGAGGAGAATGGAGGCACTCAGGCTGATAGTCCCAGCCAAGTCTCCCACCAGCAGTCCCAACATCCACAGCCAACCATGTGAGTGAGCATCTTGTATGCCCTAACTCAGTTGAACTCTAAGATAACTACAGCATCACATAGAGCTTGATATGTTCCCATTAGGTGGTCAGAAGGACATAATGACTGATATGTGACTCTTGCTATTAAGCCTAAGGGCTGGATCAAACAGCCTGACAGGAGAGCAAAGAGATGGCCATATTGAGAGTGAGGTACATTTATAGTGGGGGAAAGGGAAATTGGATGTTCCCAGAACCAATGTGGATCTCATGAAACAGAGCTGATCTGGGGTTGTCCTATGGATCCCATTGGACAGGGCATAGAGGAGAGAAGGTATTCTTTTTTTTTTTTAAAGATTTTATTTATTTATTTGAGAGAGAGAGCACAAATCGTGGGCAGAGGCAGAGGGAGAGGGAGAAGCAGATAGCTACTGAGCAGAGAGCCTGATGTGGGGCTCGATCCCAGGACCCTGAGATCATGACCTGAGCCAAAGGCAGATGCTTAACTGACTGAGCCACCCAGGTGCCCCTCAAAAACATTCCTTTTTTTTTTTTTTTTTTTTGGTGCCTTCTTTTTCTTGTCAATATGTAGTGGTAGAGAGATTGATGACTACTAATATTATTTGGGGTCATGGCTTTGACTTGTGTTAACAGTTTTACTCACCAATTGCCCTTGCACCATCAGAGCAAATGTCAACAGTTGTTTCAGAGGATGATTCAAAAGAAGACATTCAATCCTTTGAATATTTCAGCAGCCTTTCTGTTGCTGCCAAACATTCACATAGAAGACCTTCGATTACTAATTTGTGCTGATATTCAACAGCTGATACTGGAATATAAGAAAAATGGCCATATGGCCATAATGGCCCAGCCATATCTGTAGGTATTTTCATTTTTAAGGAAAAGGTACGGTTTTATAGAGAAGATATTGACTTGATCTTCATATCTGTAACTCAGTTTTTAATTTGATGAATTACTATAACTTTGGAAAGTGGCAGTTTCATGGTTTCTCCTACCAATTTGTTCACCCGGCAGGCATTCAGCAATGTCAACTGTACAAGGCATATAGTGTGCGCTTCCCCAGGCAATGCAATATGATAACTTACCCTGAATGAGGATTCTGTAATAACTTTTTAGTTATTAGTTCGAAAACCTGAAACAAATGAATTCTTTTAAAGAGTTCATTTCTACATTTAAAACAAATTACTTTTAAAAAAACATTTAATGATTAGTCTCAAAATGCCATTGTAATGTAACTGGCACCATATTGCTATTCAAAACGTCCTATTGAATAAGACACAGCAAAGTAAATTATTAACATCTCCAAAGCATTAAAAAGAACAGCTTTCACGATCTATGTTTTTTATATATGGTTTCACACCATTTTTTTTCTTTTTATTAAATCCCTCCTTTCCATGAATCAAGCTCTATGATAGGTCATTTCTTCTTTTTCTTGATAACATTAGACATAGATGCAAGCAGCTGTGAATTGAGAAAGCAAGCCTTTAGAGAGAGAGAGCGAGAGCATGAGTGGGAGGGGCAAAGGAGAGGGGGGAGAGAATCTCAAGCCGACTCTGGGCTGAGCGCGGAGTCCAACCCCGGGGCTTGATCCCGCGACCATGAGATCACACGTGAGCTGAAAGCTGGATTCAGGCGCTCAACCAACTACACTACCCAGGCACCCCAGGTAATCTAAAACTTTTCATATAAGATTTTCTGACAACCTGCTTAGCCAAGAATATTGTTAGGGCTGATGTTGAGCTGGGGGTTCATTATCATATAAACTTGAAGCAAATGTATTTTTCTGAAGGAAATCAGCTTATCAATCTTCCAAATATATGGAGTTCTTATGGTCGTTTTATGCAATCAAGTTCTTCAAGATGCCTATTTTTTTTCCCTAAGATTTTATTTATTTATTTAACAGAGAGAGACAGGGCGAGAGGGGAAACACAAGCAGGGGGAGTGGGAGAGGGAGAGGCAGGCTTCCCGTGGAGCAGGGAGCCCGATGCGGGTCTCGATCCCAGGACCTTGGGATCATGACCTGAGCCGAAGGCAGACGCTTAACGACTGAGCCACGCAGGCGCCCCCTTCAAGATGCCTATTAAAAACCATGTCATTCTACTTAAAAAACAAAGGATAACAAAAACAAAACTCTTAAAATTCTGAGATGGGAATGCCTCAATTATAAACCAAACATTTTTCCATTATAATGTATTTCTAATCTGGACCAACATCTTATTTGTACTTTATAATAACATCTATGTTTTGACTTAAGGAGGTTCTCATCCAGGGCTTTCCCAGGTTATGAGTCAATGCCAAATCAGGATATGTATGGATGAACCATTCAACTCCCAAGTTCACAGATTCTAGGCCTTTGCAACCTCAGTGAACATCGCCCACCCCCGCACCAATAAACCTCATTTCGATCACCCATACCCATAGCTACTCTTTGGACCTTGTCACCATTCAGAACTGCTCCATCCCTTAACTTTAAACTCCCATGTTTGTCTTTATTTTGTCTAGAGTTTAACTAGTGAATGTAAGGTCTATGTCTATCTTACTTACTATTGTACCTTCCACAATTTGTCATTCAGAGCCTTATTTCTTGATATTATATTCTGTATTCTATACTTATTTATCATCTCTCATTCCCCTTATACTATAAAATCCATGAGGGCCTGAACTTTGTTTTAATCACTGCTGTCTCCCCAGCATCTAGTATAGTATTCAACTCATCATATGTGCTCAGTAAATATTAGTTGAATGAATAAATAAATGAATGCTATGTCAACACAGCACCCTGAACATGACCTGTAGTTAACAAATATGCATTGCATAAGTGAATATTGAATAATAATAGCCAAAACTTATTGAGTGTTTAAAGTGTGCTGGGTAATTCTAATTGCTGTAAATGGATCAATCTCATTTTATTTTCAAAATGTCCTGTGGACTATGTGGTATTATTATTGCCATTTTACAGATGAACAAATTTAATTATGCAAACATATAAATAAGCCAAAATAAGCTTAGATACCATGTAATTTCAACTAAGGCATAAAGAAAAGAGGGGGGAAAGAACTGAAGATTCCCGCAGCTTTCCACAATGTAGCAGCAGGCTATGCCTACTGAGGACAGTGGGATGTGGGTACCTTAATTCCATCCTCAGCAAAATATTTCTGTACCTCCATCTTTTAAAAGTAATGCTCATTGTAATGTATCCAAGTTTTTTGGAGGAAGCAGTTAGGACAAATGCATAGTCTGTTTCCAGGCCAAATATCTCTAGCATGGTTGGATGCTACTCAGAAAGTAGAAGGAAAAAGCAGAAAGGAAAAAGATTCACAATTCTGAGGTATCTATTCTCAAGAATTCTCTCCTTTAACCCATTTCCTTTCCCCAAAGCAAAAGTGCATGTAATGCTTCAGACCACCAGAACTAGTGAATTAGAACTAATGTCAACTAGTGAAATCTCTAAGCAGTGAACAATTTCTAAGATGATCAGACCCTATCCACTTAGTTCTTATAAGATTACATTTAACACTTTCTTTTTTAAGCATCTCATACTTACTGAGAATAGAATCTGCCATCTACAGGAGTGCAGTTTTGATCCATATTGAGGACTTTTCCCAGGACTTTCACTTTAGTATTTTGGTTGGGGATAGTTTATGCTAACGATAAAAGAGATGAAAAGTTCTGTTTGGCTTTTGTCTTCACTCCCACTGGAAAAGTAATCACTGACATTCAATAGCTTAGAGGAAAATTAACCTTACTACTGAATTAAACTTTATGATCTGTGAATTTTAATTAGGTGAGTTTTTCAATTGCTCCTATAACAAGCTAAGTTGTCAAATAAAAATAAACTGAACTGTGCAGAAAAGAATTGATGTCAAAGATCCAACTAAAAAAATAAAACAGGGGCGCCTGGGTGGCTCAGTCGTTAAGCGTCTGCCTTCGGCTCAGGTCATGATCCCAGGGTCCTGGGATCGAGCCCCGCATCGGGCTGCCTGCTCCACGGGAAGCCTGCTTCTCCCTCTCCCCCTCCCCCTGCTTGTGTTCCCCCTCTCACTGTCTCTCTCTCTCTCTGTTGAAAAATAAATAAAATCTTTAAAAAAAATAAAAATAAAAATAAATAAATAAATAAATAAAACAAAGTAAAACATGCTATAGCTGGAATGATTAGGACTTGAATGGTCAACAGCACAGAGGTGGCAATGTATTTTGAAACTTATAGTTTAACTTATAAAAGTCATATAGACTTCAGTTTGTATAGGAAGAAGGTCAGGGAGAATATAATGTCACTGCAGGGTATAGTTAAATTTTATCTCTCCAGGCTCACCCATCAACAAGGAAAGAAATCAGTCATAAGCCATACAAAAGTCAAAAACAAAATTAATTTAGGCATTTTGGAGATAAAACACTCAACACACAAACACATCATTCAGTTTTTAACTTCATAGAAAACATAAAGTTCTATTCAACAAGAAATAAAATATATGCACCAATCCCATGCTATTGATTGGTAGACGACAAGGACAAGTTTGAAGAGATGTGTTGCCTTACTTGACAAAGACTCCTCCTCCCACTACCACGTACTATCTTATTCTATTTTACTGTGTATTAGTCGATGCATTATTTGATGAGTGTCTCCATAATTAATGGTTCTTTCTCTTCTAATTGAAAAAAAAAAAACCCAAACCAAAACACACATATAAAACAAAAGTTTCCTTTGACAGTATGGCCCCCACCAGATAACATTCTAGCTCTGTCATTTCCATTTCAATCAAGCTTCTTGAAAATAAACTAACCCACATTCTATCCTCAAAACACTGTAATCCATCTCCTGTCACTACAACTTCTTCCCAACTGCTCTCAAAATACTACTAATGACTTCTGGCTGCAAATCCAAAGAACAATTTTTAATTCCTATCTATTTGATGATTTCTTTTGCAACATTTGCCATCATCTCCTACTCACTCCCTAGGGGTTTCTGATAGACCAGTTTTCCACTCACATTTCTATCCACTTCTCTTCCATCTCTTCCATGGACTCCTCTTCTTCTGCTATACCCTGAAACAGTGCGCAATTAAGGATTCTATCCTTTGGTCTTTGAACCCTCTCTGATTCCCAAATCTTTACACCTTAGGTCCCAGAGATCTATATCCAGCAGCCCAGTGAACATGACCCATTGTGATTTTTTCCATAGACTTTCAAATTTAGCATGTGTCAGAAGGAACTTATAGATCCCTCCACAAATCTTTCCTCCTCCTACACCTCTATCTAAGTGAATGATCATGCAGTGCACTCAGGCAGCAGCGTCAGAAGTCCGGGAGGAGACTGCTCCCTTACTGTCTCTTCCAATGTCATGTCAGTTCAGCATGGCTTTTTTTTTTTTTTCTATATCTCATAAGGACTCTTCAATATATTGCCTCATCTCAATACCATCTACCTTAGTTTTGATTTTTATAACTTCCCTTCTGGATTTTATCAGTAGATAAAATCTATAAAATCTATAAATCTCTTCTTGTCACCAGCTGTCTTTCTCTTCTCTATCATCTCTCTGCTTCCACATTGCTGTTTCTCACAAGGTAGATCTAAGCATTTCTTCCCCCATTTGAATTTGGGTAATATCTAAACATCTTTCCTTTAACATCCAAAGATTTTACCAGCATCTTGTAGGCCAAGGTAAAGCAATTAGACTGTATTTTAAGTGCAATCAGAGTCACTGAAAAGTTTCATTTAGGTGCATGTAATAATTTGATTGACATTTTGATGAAATTACTCTAGCTGTAGGAGTGAATTATAAGGTGGAAAAATTAGAAGTGGAGACATCATTTAAGGAGGGAGCAGTCCAGGTGATGGTGGCATGCACGAATGTATGAATTGTAGAGATGGAGAGGAAATTCAAGGAATTCTATGGAGAAAAAGCAGTCTTGCTTTGGGGTTTGATATACAGAATAAGAAAATGAGAAGAATCAGGAATAAATGGCTCCAAGTTTTATGCTAAAGCAAGTGGTCAGATAATTGTGCTGATTACTCAATCTGAGAAAAAAGACTATGATAGGAAGTTCTGGTAGATGAGCATGTGGGGATTGGGGAGAATCAGGTGATCTGTTTTAAGACATGTTAAAACTTGAAATTCCCATTAGACATATCGATGGACTGAACTATGTCCTCCCACTCCATCCCTATGGTGAAGGCCTAACTCCCGATATGACTATATTGGAGATAGGACCTTTAAGAATATAGTTAGGATTAAATGAGATCATAAAGGTGTGGGTGATCTATAAAACTGGTGTCCTTTTAAATTCTCTCTCTTTCCCTCCCTCTCCCCGTCTCCTTCCTCTCTCTCCCATATTCCCTCCCTCCTTCTGACAGCAAGGCCTCCTGAGGACAGCAAGCCAGGAAGAAAGTTCTCACCCAAAACTAAACCTTGATTTTGGACTTTCCAGCTTCCAGAACTGTAAGAAAATACATTTCTGTTATTTAAGCCTAGTTGATACCTAGTCCATGGTATCTTGTTATAGCAGCCTGAGCTGACTAAAGAGACATCTTGGTGAGATAACAGTTTGATATATTTCTTGATGTTTACTTTCCCCCTTCTCAAGCTCTATTCAAACAACTATGTTATTCTGTACTCAATTGAATTAAGGTAAGTATCTGACCATAGAATCCAGAGAAAAGAGGGAGAGTTCTTGGCTTTGGATCCTTTTAAAACAGGGATAAAATGATTGAGAGAGACAGTAGACAGATCAGGCCTTTGCTCTAGCATGCCCTCACCCACCCCTGCATCCTATTCCCTTTCCCAATAGCCAGAAAAGAAGATATTCCCTGAGATGAAAAGGAACAAAGAGATGGCAGTGATGAGAGTAGAGAGGTTGGTGGTACGGGTTAAGAGGGCTAGACCTAAATGGGCCACATTGACAGGAAAGGGGACTCGTTTAGCAAAGGGCCACATTGAGTATCATTGCTAAAATACCTAGGAACCATGTGGAAGTCATCATCCAATGAGTGCCCTGGCCTACTTTTTATGTAATCACTGTCCATCCCTTGTGCCCAGAGGTTATGCAAGCTGTTCTTTTCATCAATGTCTAATAAAGGCATCTCTTCAATAGCTTTTGGCACTTCTCCCAGCCACTGCTCAGCAGGAGTGACACCTGTTGGTGCTTCAGATTTTGCTTGACTCTTCTCTGACTTACCCATATGGACAAGTACACAAATCATTTTTCAATATCCCAGTGACTCATAATACTTGAGAAAGCCCAGGATAGTTAGTGGGGAGATGGTGGTCTGGAAGGAAGACTTCCTATACCTGTAGTGAGTGGAGTAGAATGCCAAATGAGGCCACCTCATGATACTTCCCAAACTGAGACAGTGATGAAATGTATTCAAGTAGATAGTTGGATATGATTCTCAAGCTCAAAGGAGTCACAACACAACAGAGAAATATAAAACGATGGAAATGGATGAGATCACACAATGAGAAAGTTCAGCCAAATAAAAAGGGAGAGCCAAGTCCTGAAAAATAACAATCATTAGAGAGAGCACCAAAGAAGAATAAAAGAAAGAATGGCCAGTGTGGTAGGAAAATAATCAGGAGAACAGACACAGAAGGCAAGGCCAAAGAGGGCTCTGATAAGGGCCTACATGTCGTATTGTAGGTTGCTGACAGGTCTAGTAAAATGAGGAGAGAAAAAGAGTTTATTGGTTTCAATGACATAAAGATCAGCATCAATGAAGATATGGGAACAGAGCCAGATTGGAGGAGAATGAAAAGTGAAGAAGAGTGAGGAGGTACAGGTAGAGTGTGTAGATAGTTGTTTCAATAAATTTGGATGTGATATGGGGCAAAGAAATGGGTTAGTAGTTAGAGAGTGTGCTTAAAAAACAAGCGTCCTTTCTTTTCTCCTCCATCTTTTGGTTTTCCAACATGGAAGATATTGGAAGATGTTTAAGCTTGTGGAAATGCCCCAGCAGAGATGGAGAGATTAATTAAGTGTAAGAGAGAAACAATAGTAGAGATAGATTTCTATATAAGGCAAAAGTGGAGGCACTGACCTTTGATTAGAGGAGGGATACTTCTTCCAACATAGTAGGAAGGAGGAGGGCAAAGAGTGCAGATGCAGGTAGCCCATAAGTTTGGTGGTAGGAAGATGAGGAAGCTATTATAGGGTCTTCTATTTATTAAAAAAAATGAGGTAAGATTATCAACTATGAGTATATATTTAAAAGGTGGGAGAAGAGGGAGGCTTAAGGAGGGAAGAGAAACTGGTAAGAATTGTCTTGAATTCCAGACTGAGCCTAAAGAAAGACATAACAGAACTACTGAGCATTGTTGAGACCTTATTTGGAGTATATAGTCACAAATTTTAAATGAATACATTAGCCTAGTTGTGTGATCCACTACCTTCAATAGTAGTTTGGGTCCAGAGGAGACGAGAAAGATGGATTTTTTTTTCATGTGTACAGTGGAGGGAGAAGTCAAAGATCTGAGGGTATTTGACTATGACTCTTCTGTGATATAACACTGCTTTCTGTGCATACTTTGATCATATTTATTATCACTCAGAACTGTGATTGTTGGTATGTGCATGCTTTGTAATTAGACCATGAGAACATTTTGAATAGTCTGTATTTCACCTCTATAGTTTCAAAAATCAGTTGGCACTAAAATGCTTGCTGAGGGAGTTCATAGAAAAACCTTGGGAGATACAACAATAAAAAACAAAAAAAGCCATTAGATTCTTCTAAATTTCAGGAGATACAGAGTGGACTTCAGCACCTGAGTTCCCATGGATTTGGAAAGCACAACCCTAAACCTGAAATGATCAAACCCTAAGTGAAGAAATGTCATCAGAGCAAAGAATGCTGAAAAAGCATGAGGCCAAAGAAGAGCAGTGAGCCCTGAAGACTAATGCCTTCTTCAACATGGGCAGAGGTAATGTAGCACTGAGAAAACAATCCTCTGATGGTTAATGGCTACATGATCTATTTCAGCATGCTAGGGTTTCAGGGTTAAGGGGTATTTTACAACCACCAAAAGAAGCCCCTTGCTGTAACACAAGTTAAAATATGCTGAGCACAGGGTTTTCATTACAAGGGATCTTAATAACTTACTTAGTTTGTCTGACCACAAGCAAAAGTAGCTTCAGGGAGTGTTATAGGAAATTGGCCATTGGAAGCAGGTGGAGGGTGGGGAGAGTGAAGTGAGTACATGATAAAAGAAGATCACTTCAGTAGATATTTATTTAATACCTACTGTGTTCCAGGCACTGAATTCAATTGTAAAACTTCAAAGTATACAGCTTATGTCAAGACAGCCTGCTCTATTTCATCAGGGGTAATGTGTTGTGTTTACTGTGTGCACCTCTGTGTATATAATAAATTATATTTACTTATAGTCTATGTCAACTTTTCCCAGAAAATGTTCCTTAGAATACTAGAGTCCCATGAGATATTATGTTCTAGAGAGAAGAGAGTTTCCAAACACAAATAAGTTTTGGAAGCATTAGGTTAAACAATGGGTTTCTTTATGGCAGAACATCTAAAAGACTCTAAAGGGCTAGTAAGTGTTAATGTTTCCTAAGAAAGGGGGAATAAAATAATTGAGCATTGCCAGATTTAAAAGACTATGGTCTTTTTTCACAAAGCAACTTTTAATGCCTCAGAGGATTCATGGTTCATTGCTTGTGGAATTCTAAATTGTCTAATGTACGTTTTATATTAAATATATATAGTGTGCATTATATATTCATATGTGTTAATTATCTTCCTTTCCTATTCCAGCCCCAACTTTGAACAAATTGTGTATTTTATTCATCACATGAACCCATCAGTTCATTTTAAAAAGATGTTTTCATCCTAATTAATTTGGATATTCTAATCAATAGCCAATAGTTATAATTATACATATTCTTAAGAAGTTCATGAAAAGGACAATGGACTAAGAAAGGAGGTATGAAATATTTTATCTCAAACTAGAGCACCAAGTAAACCTTCAAGTTCCAGGAGAGATACATTTCAAAATATCAATTAATCCAAGTATCTTATTACAATATACAAGAATGTTAAGATTATTTCAAAGCCTTGGACATGCAGTAAAAAGAAACTTGATGCCTTACCCAGAGACTTTTATCCAAAAATGTCAAAATTTCCTAAAAATATTTAAGTCAGTTTTACAAATAACTTTCGAAATTCATTATGCCCACAGAAACTCAGCTTGATCAGTTGTACCTGTCCACATTTCTTAATTTTAAGTTTTTATCCTCCTAGGTATTCCCGTTTCATGAGACATCAGCCTTCTTCAGCTGATGTAGAGCCAGACGAAGTAACTGAAGCCCAAGTATGGCAATTACACAGTTAATATAAAGGCATGACTCTCATACCAAATGATTCAGGGATATCCATTACATTTCATGAGTGAGTTCTCTTCAGGGATTACATTAACCATATCTGTTCACTTGCTGGCACAATTGGCATGGACTTAAAGGCGGTTTATAATGGAAGTAATATAGAGTCAAGAAAGGGTCAATGAGGCCCTGAAGAGTATAAAAATAGTGAGACTCTGAAGACTCCAATAGCAGACCATTTAAACAAAATTAAGGAAGGATATAAAAGAGATTATATACCATACATTTTAAATGCAGGGAGTTTTAAATCATCATAGTGCTTAAATACCTGTAATGGTTCCTCAATATCTGCAGGATCAAGTCCAGACTTTATCTGGCTAACAAAATCTTTCACCGTGTATTTCTTTTTCTTTCTTTCTTTCTTTCTTTACTTTTTTTTCTTTCTTTCTTTCTTTCTCTCTTTTTCTTTCTTTTTTTAAGATTTATTTATTTATTTTATAGAGAAAGAGAGAGAGAGAGCATGAGCAGTGGGAGGGGCAGGGAGAGGAAGAGGGAGAGGATCTCAAGCAAACTCCCCACTGAGCGTGGAGCCTGACTCTGGGTTTGATCCCACAACCCTGAGATCATGATCTGAGCTGAAATCAAGAGTCTGACGCTCAACCAACTAAGCCACCCGGACACTCCACCATGTATTTCTTTCATTTTCTTCCCTTACCATACCATGCTGCTCCTCACTTTCCCTTTCCTCAGGTTGCCCAAGTTTCTCATTGCTCCTCAAAAACACCCATTCTTCCGATACCTTTGCCCACTGTTCCTTTCATCTGGGATTCTGTTCCTTCTCCCTGCCCCTGAAGATTCAGGGCAGATCTCGCCTCTCCTCTGAAGATTTCCCTGACTTTCTTAGGCAGTTTCTTTCTCTCTTCTTTTTCACCCACAAAACTTCAAACACTTCCCATCTGTAGAACTATTTTTATTCCTACTAGACTGAATTTCTTGGAAACAGTGACAAATGACTTACCCATCTTTGTACCTCTACCACCTGGCCCATAGAGGAAACTCAACATATGTTTGATAAGCAAATATTGAATACATGTTTAAACGAACAACCTGAACTAAAAAAGTCTTGATACTTTGTATTATTTAACTATCATTAATATGTAAATTGAGATATAAAAAGATATAAATTACCTGAGATCATATCATCACTTACTATTGATACGATTTTGTCAGGAGTATAAATATTTTCCTCCCCACCCCCCCACCCCCCACCAAATTTCCTCTCTCTGCTTTAACTCTGTCTAAAATTATATTTAATCAAAAGATAAAGAAGGGAACTTCAGCCAACTTTAGCTTTAAAATCTCTACAATGTGTTGACATATAAAAATTTTCCAAATTCTGCATTAGCTCTCTGTAACACAAAGAATATACAAATTTATATTTAGAGACTATTATAGTCAGCTTGAACTGCTGCAACAAATATTCCATAGAATGGGTGTTTTATAAACAACAGAAATTTGTTTCTCACAGTTCTGGAGACTGCAAGTCCAAGATCAGGGTGCTAGCATAGTTGGGTCCTGGTGAGAGCCCTCTTCTGGGTTGCAAACTGCCAACTTCTCCTCATATCCTGACATAGCAGACAGAGGGCAAGCTACCCTTCTGGCCTCTTCTTTAAGGGCAGGAATCCCATTCATGGGCTCCACCCTCATGACCTAATTACCTCCCAATGGCCCCATCTCCAAATACCATCACTTGGAGATTAAATTTTAACATATGCATTTTGAGGGGACACAAACATTCAGTTCGTAACAGAGACCATTGTCACTGATTTTGTTTAAATGATTCTTAACAATGGCAATGGCTAGGGGAGCCTTGCCCATCAGTGTTTCCTAAAGTCATAAATGTAAAGCTTAGAAGTACCTAGACAAATTACCTCCAGACCTTAATGTGAGTTTCCCTAATTCTAACTCTAAAGTTTTCTGATTCTTCTCTTGGAACTTCAAAAGCTGTCACATTAACTCTCTGAATTTCCCTGAAAGGTCACAGGGCTTTTTATTTTATGGGATGGTCACCACATCTTTACTCTTCCCCCCGTTAGTTACATGAAAGTTGCAGTGTGCTTCCCTTAGTTTCAGTTCTGAAAAGCCTAAATGGTTTCAAACATTTGTCTAGACTATCTAGTGAACACTTACTCTGGTAATGGCCTAATTTGAGAATTTAATATTTAATTTAGAATAATAAATGGAGACAATACAATGGAACAGTTAAGGCTGTTGGCTGTGGTATGTAAAGCTAGTAGTCTTAACTGTGATACTGTACTGATATTGTAAACCAACCTCATGCTCTATGACCAGTTCTAGTATGAGCCTGGCATGTGAATATATAAGAAGCATAGGAATAATGAGCACAGAGGCGATGATGATGTTGCAAACAATGATGATGATAAAGACAATCCTCTGAACAGAGAACTAAAATTCTATCACTAAAGTTGCAAGTGCTTTCTCCATGGTGGATATTTAATAAATTGTTGCTTTATTTGGACTTTCTTAAACACACACTTAAGTTGGGGAAAAAATATAAATATTTATGGAACATCCTGGAAGATATTTTATTGTAAAGACTTTGAGGGGCAAAATGAACATTTCTACTTTATTTCAAACCCCAAAAGGTCAATGACAGTTCTGGACACATAGCTGATGCTCAAGGACTAAAGTTTATCAAATGTTGAGTAGTAAATACATGCCCTAAACACTTTGTCCTAGTCAGAACTAAGGGAGTAGTACATCTTGTCTTACATTTTCTTATATATTAGTCTTTTATATTTGTGGAATTAATATTAGTATTTTATATTGTGAAATTAATATTAATAACATTAATATTGTGGGATTAATTAATGGTTTTCACAATTTGCCAAGAACTACATCATAACTTGACTTGGGCTTCGGTACAAGTTACAACTGAATATACCATGGGGTTGGTTCACGAGATGTAACCTAACCTGCTAGGAAGCATCCACTTTTCAATGTAGTTAATTATTTTTCTCATTTTTATCATAAATAGGGAAACTCCTAAAATCATGAAATTTATTTCTTGGAAAAATATCTTTGCAAATAAAATCAACCCGTAGTTGTTGTGATGGGAATCAAGTCATTGCTCAAGCATGGTATCGAGTAAAGCAAGTAGATATGAGGAAACATATACTAGTGAGGCAGGAAGGAGTTCAGGAGAGTGCTAGCAGCTTTCTTCTACACACACACACACACACACACACACACACTCTTCACTAATTCCTTTTTGCTTCAGTATACTATTAGTGATTAGGGACGAAGTATACATTTTAGATAAATTATGAGAACAAATAGCAAATTTACTGATAGCTCTATGATGTGAATGATTCTACCCTATTTTCTATTAGAAATAAGAAAAAATAATTTGTAAGATTATTTCAAACGGTGCTTAAACCCATGTAAAACTATGAGTGAGAAAATAATGAATATTGTGAAGATGTTAGAGTAGAAGAACATGCCCCCAAAATGTGTGGCTCTCAACATAAATTTTATTTGGGAAAAGTCAACAGCCTGTAGAAACATATCTCTAAAACTATAGTTGGCAGATTACTAGTTCAGGTACAGAAATAATTTTAATCATGCAGCAATTTTTTTTTTAATTTGGAGGAGGACCATATAACTTTACATAATGTGAAGTAAACTGGAAAGGCGGCATCTTTAGACCATAACCTCATACATATGTTATCCTCCCAAGCTAAAGAAACACATAAAGAAGGTTAAAGTAACATTCAGCCTCAAATGAAACTGGTTGGAAGAAATTGCCTTGGTGAGAATACCCAATGGAGAGAGAGCACAAGTTTTTAGGCGGCCCAAACCAAAGTGACCTCAACTTTAGGGCAGTGCAGTTGACAAGGTACTTAGGCCAGGCTTATTTACCATTCTACAAAATGCAGGGTACCAAGAGGCCATATTTCCTTGGCAGACATATATGAAAGTGTGGATCATGGTAGATCTCTTTTGAGACTGCTTTAATAAATGTTCTAGCCAAAAGTATAAATCTATATTGCTTCCCATAACTGTGAATTTAAAGTTCTGCCAATAATATACCAAATATGCACATGCTCTTCCATTTTTATGATGGAGTGTCAGTTAATATGGTTTTCCCTTCTCCTAATATCATGACTCTCTCCCAGCCTTCCAAACCAAGGTATGATGACACAAACACTATGGGAAAAAATCTAAGCACTGACGCCAATGTTTGGAAGAATGAAAACATTCTTATGTTACCACATTGCTAAATGATTGATGAACATTAAGTCATTAGTGGGTGAGGTGAAATCTAAAAAAGAGAATTTTTTAGAAAACTATGTGGTTGGAGGTGGGGTTCCAGCCGCAGACAACAGTGTGATGCCCATTAGGAGAGTTGCATGGAAAGAGAGTGGGGAAGATTCTGTGGACACAAATGCAGGCCATGAAGAGCTGGCTAAAGGTGCAGAAAACCAGGGAACTGGTTTCAAAGTGGCAACAATTACAACACTAAAGAATTAGAGCAAGCTGTTTTGGATCTTTGAAAATATATACCAAGGCTTTCTAATATGCTAATGCGAGGTTGCTAACACATACATTTATTAGTCATAATTAATAAATATGTTGGCCACTTTCCAGGAAATGCAAAAATAATGCAAATGGCAAAATGATCATTGTCATTCATAATATTTTTCAATAACCTATCATTTCACAAGTCACCTCCCTCCTGGTATTCTTCCATATAAAGTGCTTTACCATTTTGTCTCTTCTATTCTCTATCACCTTCTTCTTCTTAGGTACAAACTCCCTTTATATTTTTGTTGGCTTTTTGTTTGTTTGTTTTTTGAGTTCCCTCCTGATTAGGGGTCACTATGCAGGGGTGGAGTTTTTGGCAAGAGTGTCTTTGCTTCTCCTACCTGTCTCAGTGTGAAACTTTGGATCAGGTATTCCACTGGTACTCAGGTTCTTTTCAGAGGGACTTGTTCCAGATGTAGCTGTATACTTGTTGGGTCTGTGGGTCTTGAGTTCAGGGTCTCTTCACCGCCCTTTGAGTCACCTCTCCTAGGAAGTATTTTAACAGCAGGCATCAATATAACTACATCACCATTAACTAAAAGTTACACTTATTTGCAGCATATTTATTCTGAATTCTGATTAATCAGCATTATAATTAAGACATTCAAAAATGTAATTCTCATTTGGACCATCATCTGCTCCCATTTACATCCATAGTCATTGTTGATCAGCTCGTGTACGTGAACTAAAGAACAGACTGTGGCCTTGTAAGTTTCTAAATACTTTGGGCTCCCGAAGGATTTTACTTGGAAAATAAATTATGTTAATATAAAATTATAAAAAAAAGTTTAAACTCCCAGTTTGATAAATATGAAATCTTAATTTAAAAAAAAAACAGTAACTATTTTTGAGAACGTACGTTGTGTCAGCCACAGATCTAAGTGCTATATATACATTATCTTCATTTAACCCTCTCAACAACCCCATTTGATCCCATTTTACAGATGAGAAAATGGGTACGTAGAGGTGAAAAACCTTGCCCAAGGTCACAGTTGGCAGGAAAAAAGCCAGAACTAAGGCAGTTTGCTGAACCAGTACTATTTTGCATGAATGTTGATTTCCAAGAATCGTTTAAAACAAAATCTGCTCCTGTAAATGGACCTACAGTAATATGTAACTGTGTCCATGTCAAAACAATATTTGATATAGCGACAGCCCATATTAAAATATAATGTGATCATTTTTAAGAATCTAATACTGTGCCGGTTCTTAATACCTCTCTCCTCCAGATTCACTCTTTTTGCTTGCTCTTTGAAAATGGATCTCGACCCTCTACCTATGTTTTTTTCTTTGCCAGCTGACACTGAAGCTCTCTCAGTGGAGGACACTGCAGAGACAGAGCAGAAGGAACAAAGTTCCATTTCCTGGTTTGCACGTGCTCACGAGGCAGGCTCCCACGGCACAGGCAGCTCCCCCGCACCGGGCTCCTATGGTGCCGAGTGGCCCGCAGCTCCCAGCAGCCAGCAGCTTTCCCTGGCACACACCTCAGGTGCCACTTCAGAGCACTTCTGATGGGAAACCGCCCTGTGAGCAGCTTTCCCCAGCACACCACATGGTAGCTTTCTAGCATGTTGCACCAGTGTGGCACGCACGGTGACTTTTTTACCATCCATTGAGCCACGTCTATGCTCTCTCCAAGACCTGGATCTCAGCCTCAGGAGAATGGGGACTCTTCACTGAGTGCCTATCTCACACTTAGGAGTAGTGACTACTTCTTATATCTGTTATTCATGTATTCATTAGGGTTCTCTTCACTTCTTACTGGCCAATCCCACACTTCACTAATCCCTAATATAGTTAATAACATGTTACATTAAATCTTCTCTATTCAAATTACTGTGTAGTTTTTCTCTCCTAATTGAGCTCTGATGGCAAGAGATACTTATCTCAAATGAGAAATTTTATTGAAAGTACTCTTGTGAGAAGTAATTACCTACAGGCATTTTATTAAACTAAAAAATCCAACTTACTAGGAAACACACATAATGAAATAATGTTTACAAAGGTGCATTTTATTTATAATTATTAATTTACTTGAAAAGTTAAATGCAATCATCAATCAATTCAAGTTAAAATCCGTAATATCTATATTTTGTGAAAAGGAAGTATTTTTGTGTACTGTTTTATTTCCTATTTGTTACTCCCATGTTTTAACGGGGAGTAAATAAGGAAAGCATCTAGCCTATTGATCATGACTAAATATTTTAAAACATTTAAGTTAATAATTATTTAAACTTATTCAAATAAAACCCAAATTCACCAAATTTAGTAGACATATGCTGTGATTATCATCAGACTCTGTAACTTAATATATATTTAAATTTTGGGTTTTTTTTTTTAATTTTCACCATTAAACATAGCCGGAGCCCATATTTCACAAAGCCTTGGGAATGTTTCAAGCCAAAAAGAAAAAAATATATATTAGTTGAATTTAATTCTTTTCAGCCAGTTATGCCTAGGGAAATACATATTGGAATGTAGATAGTCAGTTCTCATGTGTTTGAAGTGAAAAATTAATCAGAAAGTAGCAAGTTTGTGGAACTTGGTAATACAGCTTTGGTAACTTCTTAAATCCATAAAAGTTAAATCTAAGGAAAACTTGGCAGAGAGCAACTGATTTTCAAACACGATGAGTTCATCACAGGTCGAACCTCCTCAGTTACCATGACTGAAAGGCAAATGACCAGGACTGCTTACTGAGGAGTTCACTGCCCATTGAAAACATATGACTCTTAAAACTTTTGTTTATGCATAGAAGTGTGACTTTAAGGATTGGAAAAATCTATTTTACAAAAGTTAAACTTTTCTGAAACTTAAGACCACCCTGTGCTGTGACTTTCTCAGTTCCCATAAAATAAACTAGGCTTTATTGTGTCATTACTTAAAAGGAAGACCACCAAAGAAAACCCAAGGTGCGACTCCATGCAGTGACTCAATAAATAGCCCTTTCTGTGGAATCAATATTTAATATTGCCTTCAAAGTAGTGTTCAAAGCTGTTGAAACCACACACATAGTCTACGTGGCTTGCTCTGGTTCCCTGATGTCCAACTGAGATATTGATCCCTTGGACATTGTAGAGAAGTCAAGGATCAAAAGTGGAAATGCTGTAAGACTGATTCAACTCGAAGGTGTTGGAAAAGTAGCAGGCTTTGGTACACAATAGCATAGATAGTCAGATCAGAAATGTGTTCAGATAATTTCTGGATGGACTCTTAGCTCCCTCCCTTGGTGGTGTTAGCCTTAGAAAATTCACTTAACATTTATGATCTTTGGTTTCCTCATCTGTAAAGTAGAAATAATAATTCCAACCTCATAGAGTTCCTGTATAGAGTAAATGAAATAATCTATGTAAAGTGTCCTGCACATAGGAAATGTTAGCTTCCTTTCATCCCTATTCCTGGGAACCTATTTTTGCCAAACACCAGTTCAAATAGTCTGGCAAGAGTTAGGTAATGACAAAAAGGAGGAGGAAATGAAGATATGGAAGTCACAAAAGTTAGGACTAAGGGAAGACAAGGTGAGAAAGTAGAGGGCAGTAGAGACAGTGAAACGAATTTGTTGCTGTTCTGCTCAGACTTTTTTTCTTTTTATGCTCTAAGCTTTCTGTCATTGCATTACTTGATATCCAATAACCTTCAAGGAAAAGCAACCAGAATATACTTCACCGTGTAATCAAAGCACAGTTTACCCAAGAAACCACAGGCTCCAGGTGTTGTGTTTTTATACATATATATAATATGGTCACCTTCTAGGTTAATAGGTAAAGAAATTCCCATGTGATGTGAAAGATTCTAATTACTAGAATGCCTTTATTCTGTTTTAAATTATATGGCATAAAGCCAGTCACACTAATTTTCTGGCAATACACACACACACAGACTTTTCCACCTTAATATTATCATTTGTATTATTTCATTTATTCCTTTTTCATAAAGGATTTAACCTTGAAAAGACTTCCCCAGTCCATCATCAAGAGATCATTTTAAGACAATACCAAAAAAAGACAAAACTTCTATTTTAAAGTCAAGTCTTGGGGCGCCTGGGTGGCTCAGATGGTTAAGCGTCTGCCTTCAGCTCAGGTCATGATCCCAGGGTCGCGGAATCGAGCCCTGCATCGGGCTCCCTGCTCAGTGGGGAGTCTGCTTCTCCCTCTCCCTCTACTGTTCCCCCTGCTTGTGCTCTCTTGCTCTCTCTGTCAAATAAATAAATAAAATCTTTAAAAAAAAAATAAAGTCAAGTCTTATAATAACTATACTCAGAGGACAACATGCAGTACACAGAAAATTTAAAAAAGAAAGAGAGGGAGAGAGGGAGGGAGGGAGAGAGGAAGGAAGGAAGGAAGAAAAAAAAAAAGAGAAGAGAAAAGAAAAAAGAAAAGCCACTTGAACATGGAATTCTGAAAAGGGATCACTTACTTGGTTTGGGTTACTTTGGACACCAGAATTTTGTCTATAAAGCTTCCCAGTGCAAGCATCCATGTATAATATTTACATGGGCTTTTAAGTAGAAACTTTATGAGAATGACTAAAGGATTTATTTATTCATGACTAAACCCATATTCTATGATAAGAGTTATGTTTCTATTTGGCACTTCTATATAAACTAATGATATAATAGTTTCTGATATTTATCTTCAGTTTCTCCACATTAAGGAACTGGTGATAATCCATATCCAGTGGTGGGAGATAGTCTTTGTCCCCTCCAGATCATCTTTTGTATGCCTTGTGTTCTTGTCCAACAGAGTCTGGCCTTTTCTGATACCTCTCCTTTTTGGTTCTGGGCTCCTAGCAGTGTTCACAGACAGACTTGTTAACCTAGTCCTGTTTTTCTTTGCCTCTCAGACAACTGCTCTGAGATTGCATTCTCTCTGAGAGATCAGCATTCTACAGCTCTGCTCCTTATGACCTCTTGGGGATCATTTCTTTGCTTCTCTTTTTAAGATGCAAGACTCTAGCTGGAGAATTTTAAGCCCCTTTTGCTAGGTAAAATAAAATTATGACCTTTCTGGAGTCATAATTGAAAATGGGTCCTTCTATTACTCAACCCCTTGACATTTCATGTGCAATCCATTCTACACAACATTCTTTGACAACAGTGTCAGTCCCTAAGGGCCCAATGTTGTAATGGATGACATATGTAAGATCTTAAGCCCAATATTTTGGTAAATGCCTATAAATTTTATTTTAGGCAGATTTTAATATGACACATTTTTACCATATTTATCAAAAATATGTTTTTGCCTGTGATTCTTTTTGACATATATTTTTAATGGCCTTTAACATTCTATAAGAAGTTTCAAACATGGGCTATTTATATGTAAACCATTTGAGAAATAAGAAAACAAAATGATGGGAAGTGGAAATTATTAAAATAACACATAGGTCAGCTTTGTCCTCAAATTTCACTAAAATGGTTGAAATCACATCTCAAACCAAATCCATATGATTTACTTTCTATCAACAGCTTATTCTATCTCTTGAAATATGTGTCTGATGAAAGCATGTTTGGAGCCAATTAAGAGACTCCTTCAGAAACACTTGTTTTATGTGTTTACAAAACTAAATCAACAAATATTTGAAAAATGCAACCATATAAGAATCAAAAGATGACAAGCACCAAAAAGTAAGAACACATGAATGCTTTTCAAGTAGTCACAAAACATAGAGGGGTTAAAGGTTAAGAAATCTGGGAGAATAACATGGTGACATAATACATGGATGCATTTTATTTTTATTAGCAAATAAGATATCAAGGAATAAATTCAGAATGTTATGGGACTTTTTCTTTGGCTTATTACTTTGAAATAATTTCAAACCTACAAAAATGTTTAAAGTTAAAGAACACATCCTTTACCAATGTTTTAATGTTTTACAAAATTTGTTTCATTATTTTCTCTCTGAAAATATATTTCCTAAGAACAAGAATATTTGCTTATTAACCACAGTATACTAATCAAATTCAGTAAGTGTAACATTGATAAAAATACTTTTATCTAATTTGATTTAATCTATAGTCCATATGCCCATTGTTCCGACATACTTTGTAATATTTTTTTCCCTTCAGTCCATTATCCAGTCTAGGATCAAGTTGCATTTAGAAGTCATATTCCTTTAGTCTTTTTTAATCTGGAAAAGTAGTTCTGTCTTTCTTTGTCGTTCATGACATTGACATTTTTGGAAAAGATATATATTAGAAACCACAAGGTCATTCTGATACCACCTATTGCAGTCCAGCCTCACAAGGGTCTTCCTTCATATCCCTGTTCCGTATTTGTGTCTCCCTTTCTCCACAGTGAAAACTGTGGCTCCCACCATAAACACACTTACCCATTTGATCCTATAATAACAACAGCTTTCAAATTCCTACATTCATACAACTAGAAAAGAGAAAACTAAAAGAGTTTAAGATAGCAAGTCAAAGTACTATATTGGAATGATTTGGATTAGTTCTTTTTATTCCTTCAATGTGGTTATGTCATTTATTTGACAGTTGACCCTTGAACAACACAGGGGTCAGGGGTACCAATCCCCAGTGCAGTTGAAAATCTGCATATAGGGGCACCTGGGTGGCTCAGTTGGTCAAGCGACTGCCTTCGGCTCAGGTCATGATCCTGGAGTCCCAGGATCGAGTCCCGCATCAGGCTCCCTGCTCAGCAGGGAGTCTGCTTCTCCCTCTGGCCATGCTCCCTCTCTATCATTCTCTCTCTCTCTCTCTCAATAAATAAATAAAAATCTTTAAAAAAAAAAAAAGAAAAGAAAATCTGCATATAATTTTTGAGTCCCCCAAAGCTTAACTACTAACTGCTTACTGCTGACCAGAAGCTTTACTGATAACATAGTCTATTAACACATATTTGTATGTTACATGCATTATATACTGTAATCTTACAATAAAGTAAGCTGGAGAAAATGTTATTAAGAAGATCATAGAAAAAATTCATTTACAGTACTGTGCTATATATTTTTTTTAAGATTTATTTATTTATTTGAGAGAACGAGAATGAGAGAGAGAGAGAGAGTACATGAGAGGGGGGAGGGTTAGAGGGAGAAGCAGGCTCCTCGCTGAGCAGGGAGCCTGATGCGGGACTCGATCCTGGGACTCCAGGATCATGACCTGAGCCGAAGGCAGTCGCTTAACCAACTGAGCCACCCAGGCGCCCCAGTACTGTGCTATATTTACCCAAAAAAGTCCACATATAAGTGGACCTGTGCAGTTCACACCCACGCTGTCAAGGGGCAACTGTACTGGAAATATTGTTTGCAATCAGTTTGGTGGGGTTGTTCTCTACCTTTGTTGATTTAATTTTTAAATATGTAGAATATTCATATGCTTTCAAATGCCAACACTGTACATAAAGGTATACTCAGAAACCTGTCTTCCCTCCCACATCCCTTTCATCCTATTCCTTCCTTACAGGTAACCACTTTCAATGTTTCCTGATTTATCCCTTTATGTTTCGTTTTGAAAAGGTAAAAAGATATGTATTTGTTTCCTTATACCCCATATTTCTTATATAACAGTTAACTTAATATATTTTTTTCATATTTTGCTTTTTTCACTTAATAATGTTTCCTAGAAATCACTTCCTATCAGTTCATAGAGCTCTTCCTCTTCTTTTTTTTTTTTAACAGCTGGGTAGTATTCCATTGTGTGCATGCAGTTTTTTCAACCAATCTCCTATACTTAAGCATTTATAATAATTCGCTATGACAAGTAATACAATAATGAATAACTGTGTACATATGTAGTTGCGTACACTTGGAAGTGTACCTTCAGAGTAAATTCCCAGAAGCAGAATTTCTGGGCCGAAAGATTAGAGCTTATATAGTTTTGATCAATTCCACTTTATCTGACATCAAGATCTAACCTTCTGATTTCTTAAGCTCTTTTTATGTGCCTGCTATATCTCTTTCCATATGTTTACCTCTAGTGTTTTTGAATCTCTTGTGTATTTGGCATGTCTCCTATAAATGTATAGAGTTGTGTTTTTATCACCCAATTTGAAAATCTTTTCTTTTAATAGATGATTTAGACCCATTCACAATTCACAATAACTAATGTGTTTTGTACTAACTCTATCATATTATGTTATGCTATAATTACTTGTTTCACTATGGTGTATTTCCCATTTTGCTTTCTCCTCGTGGTATGAATCTTTGCTATCTTTAAAATTTATTTGCTTTAGGACGGTTTATATCTTTGTCCTATACCCAATTTTGGGTTTCAACACCCAATTTTCATAAAAAGTTAATGGCCATAAATAAGAAATAATTTAAGTAAAAATGTTTCCAAATACCAACACTTTTATCATACCTTACAAACTCAGTTTTAACAGGGCTTGGGAGTGTAGACCACTGTGGCAGAATATCTCAGCTGAGAAAGAATGAGGCTCAAGACTTGCCCAGAAGATTTAAACCATGACACACATGGGCCAAATTCTTCTTGATTCTACTGAGCTCAGTTTGCAAATAAATGACCTTGAAAGGGTTCAGGACACTTCGTATAACCTGTTTGTATAGGTAGGGTTATGATGGCTACACCTCCTTATCCCAGCCTCTTCTTTGCTCCAACACTGTTATTTTGATACAGCTAAAAGTTCAACTCCCCAGCTCAGCTCCAGTCCCTCCTAATGAGGGAAGCGTAACACTATCCAGGCGTCTTCCAGCACGGTGATCCAAATGTCGTTGCTCCACACAGTCTGATTTATATCAGCTTGGTTAAAAATCACCCACATGTTGGAAACCCCCTGTGGAGAGGTGTGTACTGGCCCCAGGCCATAGCTGGCTTCTTCTTATTTTCTTCTCTCTGCCCAAAATCTGTGGTTGGAGGGACCTGCTGTGTATTTGTGAGATTATCCTCATAGGGACTCGGAGAAGAACTTTGGCCTCCTTGAAATAATTTACACCTAATTTAGTTAAAGGAGCATAAATGATGGGCTTGCTTTCTACCATCAATAAGAAGCATCACTTGCAAGATTTTTCATGCAAGGTTTGAGCACATGCCACAAACGCTTTCTATCTTCTGGGGCTAGAAAATCTCTCAGAGTAAGAGATTATTTTTGACAATATGGTTCTAAATCCTTGGGAGGAAAAAAAAAAATGTCAGGGCAGATGGCCTGGGGCCAGTCAGGAAACCCTTAATCACCCAGAAAAACAAGGAACGGGAGAGGTCATTATTCTTAGTGGGCCAGACTGTAAAACAATGTTTTTAAGTCTTCAGATTTATAGCAAAGCACCTTGAAATATCTCAGGCAATTATGAAGAACAAGACTGCTCCAAAAGGCATTATGCAAAATTCTCTTGCTCATTTTCCTCAAACAAACAAAACTGCCTAACCATCTTCTAACCTCACTTCCGAGCTTTCCCTATTGTATCTATCACTGAATTTTTTCACCATGCTAGATTTAGCACGATGACTAAATTAACCTAAACACCATCACAATTGAATGGAAGGAAAAACTAATTGGGGACAAAATGCACACACTTATTCCTTTTCAAGCATATAATCCGGATGTAATATCTTTCACCTGCAAAAAGACTACAAGAGATTGACTAGAGGGCCTTCAGGTGGGCGGGCTATACTAGACCAGCAGTCATAAATCCTGAAATGAAAGGCAGGAGTAGAGATTTAAATGAAAATGAAATTAATAGTTGTTGAGCCCTGCCATGTGCCAAGCTTTCTTCTAAACCCTTTCATTATAATCATTATATAATATACACATTAAATAATTTAATACTTACAACAAACTGTGAAACAAAAGCTTATTATCACTGTTTTTATAAATAAAGAAGTTGTGACACCCATTGATTAAGAGACTCGCCAACTCACACAGCTGGTATTGGCAAAGTTAAAACTCATTCCCAAAGTCCATGCTCATCCTAGAGCTCCAAACTAGCAATGGGCAGGCCCATGTGGAAACAGGGCCTAAAACATGATATAACAGAATACGCAATAACAGTTTCCCATATCAAAAATTAATAATAGCAACTATCCCCATGTCGCTCTTATTTCCAGTACATGTTCACCAACACACTCATAATACTGTTTTATCTGTACGTGTAAAGGAGGGAGAGTGAAAAGAAGAAAAATCTATAATCTTGAACTGTCATCCTATGCTATCATGAATCTATCTCAGATTATAAAGAAATTATGATCAGGCATGAAAAGAAGTCATTGTAGAAGAACAGTTCCCTTCTAGAAATAGGACGAAGCCAGGAAAAAATTGTTGCAATTTCTAGACATAGTTGACTACTATTGCAATGAAAATAAAATTTGAGTCTGTTTGAGGTGACATTAACATGCCATTTAGAACAATTCTAGAACACAAAAGGAAGAAACTCTGCACCTTATTTTTATTTCCACCTAGAAGATAAAAAGGAAAAGATAGATTTATAAAATCCATCCATATGCTTTTATAAAAAGCAAACCACACACAAAGAACAGTCCTACAGTAAAGAATTGATACTAAAATAAGAACTGGATATAAGAGTTTTGCATCTAGCATAAAAATAGAGAATCCAAATTCATAAGGTCTTAAAATGCTTAAAACAACAAGAAAAGCAGCTACTAGCTGTTAAATTAGTTATTAAATTAGCTGTTAAACACAAAAGCCTTATGAGCACACCCAAGCACAGATGTTAAGAAGCTCTGACGTTGAGTGGAAACGTGGTAAGAAAAGATTCAGGTCAGAGAGCAACAGTTTATATTTCACATTCTAAGTGGTCCAAATAGTATTTCTGATTTTGGAATTTCTTAGAGCTCTTTTCATATGAAAGGCAACATACTTTCTTCAAGAAATAATATGCACTTAGAAGTCAGGCAAACTGTGTTTTAGTCTGAGTCACCTAAGTAGGTCACTTAACCTACCTGGGCCACAGTTTCTTCATCCACAAAATATAAAGAAATGCTAACTAAATTATTATTTATATTAGATTATTATAATTATTATTAAATAAAAATTAGATCTGAGACCATCTAAGATCATTTTCAAGGGTAAAATTCTGATTTTGAACTATATTATGTCAATAAAGACTTTTTTTTTTTAAAGGGTGGCTTATAGTCCTGAGTTCCTTAAATTCTTCTCCCTGAAAGGAAATCAGGCTAAGGGTTTATGGGAACATGGATGGGAGATCACATTCAGAGACAACTCCAACAAATTATAGACCTATGTTCCTTTTGACCTTAATATTTACTAAGTTATGTCCTGCTGATATGACTTTAAAAAGAATGATATATAATGTTTCTAGAGCATAACTTTTTTTCACAACTAGCATACAAAGGTGAATATTATTGATGCTAAGATCAAGTTTCCTGGCTCTCAGCAAGAATCATTCCATTTATGTTAATTAACCACTGGAAACCTGGTAAATGTTTGTCCAAATGAGTAAGTAGCTGCTGTTAAAAAGAAATAGAAGATTAAATGTATTAGGTAAAGTTACACATAAAAGTTAAAAGCTATAAATTATAAAACTATAACGTGATATGGTAATTAAGATTACATGAGGAATTTAAATATAAAGCTTATAAATTTTTAGAAGAAATGCACACCAATCAATATGAAAAACTATGCCTAGGGATAAAATAGTGAAGATCTTTTTATGGAAACAATAAAGATAGAAACAAGAACCTAAATTATGTTGAAAGAATTAAGACCACGTGTCTATGAATCAATAAATCAATAAATCAATAGGGGCTAAATTCATATTTTAGAGGAAAATCCTCTCATTTTTGGATCACAAAGTAAATCCCTAGTAAACATTATTTACAATAAATACGTATTTTAAAAGTTGATTCAGAAAGGTTAATAAAAAGTCATATATACAACATAAAGATGCACACAAATAGAATGGTATGGTAACCAGAATTCCAAGGTATCTCCCAAGATTTCCTGCTCCCTGATGTGCATGCCCTTAGACTGGGAATATGATGGATTTTACTCTCATGATTAAATACTGTTATATGACACGGTCCAAAGGAGGGAAATTATCTAGCTGGGCCTAAAATAATTACATGAGCCCTTTCAAAGCAGAGAGTTTTCTCCAGCTGGTGGAAGAAGAGAGAGTCAGACATCTAAAGCACAGGAAAGATAATGTACTGTTTCTGGCTTGAAAATGAAGGGGGCCACTTGGCAGCCTCTAGAAGCTATGAGCAGCCCACAGCTGACACCTCAAAAGGAGAACGGACCTCCATCTTAGACACACAAGGAACAGAATCATGCCAATAAGAATAAAGTTGGAAGCAGCTTCTTCTCCAGAGCCTCCAGACAAGAACTGAGTCTTATGTCTTAATTTCAGCCTTAAGAACCCAGCAACACTGTTCACATTACTGACATATAGAATGGTGAGTTAACAAATGGGTGGTGTTTTAAGCCTCTAAGCTTGTGATAATCATTATGCAGCAACAGAAAACTGATACACAGAGAAAGGTATTTTAAGACCTATTTAAGACTGGGGGGCACCTGGGTGGCTCAGTCAGTTAAGCATCTGCCTTTGGCTCAGGTCATGATCCCAGGGACCTGCCCCACGTCGGGCTCCCTGTTTGGTGGGGAGCCTGCTTCTCCCTCTCCCTCTGCTGCTCCCCCTGCTTGTGCTCATTCTCTCTCTCTTTCTCTCTCTGTGTCAAATAAATAAATACAATCTTTTTAAAAAAGATCTATTTAAGATTGAACTGAAGCCATAAGATATTAAACAAGACAAAAAAGACATCATCTTATTACAGAAATGATGCAATTCACAATGAATACATAAAGCAAGTATGAACAGATAACCACAAAATAACCTGGGCTCAACACTCACAGTGAGAAAACTATAGTAAATACAAAGATAAATATTTATAAACACATTAGTAGAAGTAACTTTAATTCATTTATTTCAGTCCATATTAGATCAAGTCAACAAAAATTAAAGATAATAGGAGACCTGATAACATAATTAGTGGAATAGTTCTAATTTGAATTCAGGGTGCCTAGGTGGCTCAGTCGAATAAACATCTGACTCTTGGTTTTGGCTCAGGTTGTGATCTCAGGGTCGTGAGATTGAGCCCCCACTCAGGCTCCGCACTGAGCGCAGAGTCTGCTTGAGATTCCTCTCTCCCTTTCCCTCTGCCCCTCCACTCATGCTCTCTCTTGTGCACATGCTCACTCTCTCTCTCAGATAAATAAACTTAAAAAAAAAAGAAATATTTAAATTCGGTTTCCCCCAAAAAAGTCAATATGATTTGCTTTTAAGTGATAGTGAATGTGGCTTCATTTTAATTTCTAGTTTTAATGATTTGTTACCAGAAAATTTTATCTGAGGCTGAATAATATATGGCCAATTTTTATCACAGTTCAAGAATATTATTCCCATTGTAAGTGTACAAATGTTAATTAAAGTCAACAGTAGAGATAATCTACAGAGAATAGAAAATGAGAAAAGAACCTAAGAGGTCCATGAGGAGTCTCAGCATTTGAACAGAGGAAGAAATGAGTGGCTGAGAAGGAATTTCCAGAGAGATATATACCAAAGAGACAGAGATTGGCAAACGAACTGCTACATATCTAGCTAGCAAGATAGATTAGTAGCTAGAGGTAATATTACTACAAATTCTCCTTATCTAGGCAATATTTTTAGAAGGTCTTTAAAAATAGTATTTCAGAGTTTTCTATAATATTTTGCTATTGTTTCATGTGTTAAGTTTCTATAATTTTTTTCATTTAGGATGTCTCGGTTTCATAGACATAAGAGCAAATGAGGACTGAGTAATCGAATTAAGATTAACAGTGAAAATTAGAAAAATCTCTTCCATGAAGCCAAAATTGGGAAGAAATTTAGGAAAATGTTTTCAATTATAAGGATTTAGGCATAAGCCCTAGATTTTAGTGATAAATTTAGCTAATAAAAATATCATAGGGGGAAAATACTACTATTATGCAATGGTAAGTATGGTGAAGTGAGTCTATCTTCATAAGATTAATTATATGTTGAGGACAAGATTCATCACGCTCTTTTATTTTTTGTTTTATTTTTTTATCATTCTCTTTGATTAAGGATTTCCATAGCAGAAGCCAAAACTTTGTAACTCATATAAACAAGGCCACATAACAGACATCCAATAACTATATATTGACACATATACAGGTGTGTATATAAAGTTTGTATATAAATGTAAATGTGAACAGATAAAAAAACTGAATTACAAATTCAGTAAGCAGGAAAAGAAGTGTTTATATAAAATGAGATTCAATGTAATTCTCTGAAAGTCAACAGATCTAGGACTGAAACTTGGCTTCCACAATCACTAACAGTATTAGTTAGGGTTTTCCAGAGAAACAGAACCAATAGGATGTGTGTATATACATAGAAAGAGACTTAAGGAGTTGGCTCATGTGATTGTGGAGGCTTGGTGAGTCCAAAATCTGATGGGGAAGGCCTATAGGCCAGAGATTCAGGGAAGAGTTAACAATTAGAGTACAGAGGCAATCTGCTCTTGAACCATGAAGAGCCAATGTTGCAGATGGAGTCCAAAAGCAGTCTTACCAGCAAAACTCCCTCTTGGTTGGAGGGGTTTTTTGGTCAGTATTTTGTTCTATTCAGGTCTTCAGCTGATTGGATGAGGCACCCATATTATGGAGGACAGTCTGCTTTACTCAGAATCCCCCAATTTAAATGGAAATCCCATCCAAAAACAACTTCACAGAAACATCTAGAATAATGTTTAACCAAATATCTGGACACTTTGCCCCAGCCAAGTTGATGCAATAAATTAACCATCATATTAGCTGTACAAGCTTAAGCAAATAAATAGCCCTCTCTGAACCTCTATCTGTGTAACATTAGGTTAATAATATTTACCTCTTTGAGTTATAAGATTATGTAGATATAGTTAGCATAGAGTAGGCAATTAACATTTATCAGTGTTCATCTACATATTGTATGTGTCCAACATCCCTCAATTGTAATGAAATAAATGAATAAAACTAAAAATGGAACAAAATAGGTGTTTTGAATATGTAAACTCACAGAGTTGATAAAGCCCAACACAATAGAGAATATTTTATTCTTGTTTATGCTCTGTGCTTACAGAGGACTATATTTTATGGTGTTCCTACAACTTGATTTAAGGCTCCATTTGGTGAGATGTCCCAAACCACACCTAGGTATGTGTGAATGATCACTGATATGCCCTTTGCCATTCTGCAGCAATCATCTGCTGTCAAATTCTTGTGACATGTAAAACCAGCAGAGCTTCACTATTTAAAAAAAAAAATGTTTCAGTATATCGCCTAACCAAAAACAAAGAAATATTAATGACCTTTCACTGGGAAGATTAAAATAGAATTTTTTAAGGAGGCTGAATGTAGCCAGTTAAAATAGAAGCTGTTCATAATCCCTGACCTTTGCTCCAAATTTTACCAAAGCCTCTTTCTGAGGTTTGAGGAAGTTCAGCATTTTCCCCCAATTATTCTTCATTTTTTGTCTCTCTCTGTGGTTTCATGTTCAAACATACCCAAACATACCCAAACATACCCAAATGCCCCAGATGAGGCTGTTCTCATAAGGCATCCAGCCCAGTTTTAAAGACTTAATTAGTTCAGATAGTTCAGATAAGGTTTGGGATCAGTAGCCAAGCATTTGGATACCACTAAATTGAACCTCCTAATTTTGCCGGATATTAACTCCTATAACTAGAGATAAATATTACCCCTAATAAGGTCTCCATGTCTTAGACACATCTGGATCTCACACAATGTTAAGATGTTACACACTTGACATTTTACATGTTTTTGTGGAGATTTTTGGTTTGTAATATTTTAATAAATTACAGTCAACAGAGGAAATAAAGAAGTATTTGCTGAGCCATTTATATTTTTGCCAATTACAAATATTATTTTATACTTAAAGATGTACAAGTTTTAGGCTTAGAAATGGGGATCACCTAATTCTATGGCAGATGGGGTATATGGTACATAATTAGGGTTCACTATTTTTCCCCCCAACATAACCAGCATGAATAATAGATAAATATCTCAGAAGCTAGATAGAAAATCAAGTGCAGCAAATTCATTTTTATTTAAAAGGAAAAAAAAAACAGGGATAATGGCTCAAAATGACTACTAAGCCATACACAACTCTCCCCTCCTACTGGAGATCCCAATAAAATGGTAGTAAAGAATAAACCTTTGACAGTGAAGAGAAGAGAAAAGAGATAATAGCAGGTAGGAGACTGTAAGAAATCTATGCAAATCAGAAATAAGATGTAAGGGTGTTGATATGGTTAAAGAAGAGCAAGAAAGGGCAGTCCAGAATGCACAAGAGGAAATTATAGTAGGAAGAAAGCCGATCTTCCACCCAAATACAAAATGATTGGAGGTATAGGATCAGCTAAGCCAGTAGTAAGAGTGAGAAGGAAGGCCAAAAATAGGGACCATGTGAGTGTTGTGATCTGTAGCAATCGCTGATTACATTATCGATGACCTCATTTCCTTTCAATGCATAACACATCCTGGATCATTCCTGTGGGCGTCCTTCCTCCAACTAGAGTGTCTTATTCAACATTCAACATCTAGGTATGGTTCTCCACCTGTGAGGAAAATCTCTGCCCCTAGTGTAGGAGGAAGAAAGGGAAATGCAGTAGACCAAAATCACAGCAGGAATCACAAAAAGGAAATCATCTAGAGGAACATTTCATAGCTCAAGAGTTGAGTAGCATTATCAGATGACTGAAGAAGAGAAATAGTCCTGCTTCTGGTAACATCATTCTAACATTTTTTGTAACTTATGAAGGTTCCCTGAGAAACCTACTGGCTCTTATTCTGAATGACCTAGAGCAGTGTGACACAGTGAAAGACATAGGAGATAGGTTCTTGTGCTGAAGGAGTCAATTAACTAATTATACTCATGCAGACATCTCTAGGCCTGAGTGTCCTCATCTTTGAAATGGGGGAGGGGGATTGGTAGGTGAATTATGTCTCTAAGAATTATACAGCTTTAATAATCAAATGTCCTGAGAATGATGAAAAACTAACATGTTTTTAAAATGAAGAGAAAAAAATTATTAGAAACTTAAGGCTATTGAGCTATGAATGGTTATTGAGCCTGATTGTAAGACTCTTTCAGGAATCTGGCTCAAAAATCTGACAAGACTAAAAGAGGGCTTAGGGGGAAAAAAAATTCCACAGAGGCATAAATAACCAAAGAACTTAAATATAATATTTATTAAGTATCCAGCATATATATGTATTTTGTTAAGGCTGGGAATACAAAAACAAGGTATATTCCCTACATTCCTGGTGCATACCAATAAATGTAAAAAAAAAAAAAAGAAAAGAAAACCCACAAATGATATGTGATCAGGACTATGATAAGTTAGTGTGGGATGCTATGAAGCATATAGGAAGGGTATCTAATCCAGGTGTAAATTGTCAGGAGAGTCTTCCCAGAGAAAACTTTGTAAAAGGTGAGACAATAGGGGTTAGCTCATCAAATAGTAGAAAACACTATTGGAAAAAAAGTTAAGACTGATTAAGCAATTTCTTGCATGTTATCTCTGTATGACAACCATCAAATGAATAGGTAGAAGATTTAATGGCCCATTCTATGGATTTAAGTCAAGACAAACTTACTAAAAATCGACCCACATTTACTTCATCTTTACTACAGAGAAGTGTTATCCTGTGGCAATTCAAAACTGCCTACTGTGTGCTATAGACTGAAAGTTTGTTTCCCCACAAAATTCATATGTTGAAACTTAATCCACAATGTGAAGTTATTTGGAGGTGAGTCTTTGGGAGGTGATTAGGTCATGAGGGTGGAGACCTCATGAATGGGATCAATGCCCTTATAAGAGAGACCACAGTGGGGTGCCTGGGTGGCTCAGACGATTAAGCATCTGCCTTTGGCTCAGGTCATGACCTCAGGGTCCTGGAATGGAGCCCTGCATCAGGATCCCTGCTCAGCAGGGAGTCTGTTTCTCCCTCTGCCCCTCCCCCCACCACTCATGTTTTCTTTCTCTCTCTCTCTCTCTCTCTCATGCTCTTCTCTCTCTCTCTCTTAAATAGGGGCGCCTGGGTAGCTCAGTCGGTTAAGCGTCTGCCTTCAGCTCAGGTCATGATCTCGGGGTCCTGGGATTGAGCACTGCATCAGGCTCACTGTTCAGCAGGGAGTCCGTCTCCCTCTTCCTCTGCCGCTCCCCTTGCTTGTGCTCTCCCACTCAATCTCTTTCTCTCTCACAAATAAATAAATAAAATTTTTTATAAATAAATAAATAAATAAATAAATAAATAAATAATCTTAAAAAGAGAGAGAGACCCCAGAGAGCTCCCTTGCCCCGTCTACCACGTGCATATATAGTGAGAAGAGGGACATCTGTGAGCCAGGAAGTGAGGTTTCACCAGACATGGGGTCTGCTAGCCTTGATCTTCCCAGCCTTCAGAACTATATGAAACATATTTCTATTTCTCATAAGCCACTCAGTCTATAATGCTCTGTTATAGCAGCTCATACTGCCTAAGGCACACCGTAATATTCTGGAGAGTAAATTTTTCAAGGGAGGAAGATAATGATAGGGTGGAGAGGTGAAAGGGCAGAGAGAAAAACGTCAGAAATCAAATTCTTCTTGTTCTGTTAAAAATAAGATGAGAGGGTTTTTCAATAAGACAAACTATTTCATTATAGGAAATAGCAATACCTAAACAGATCTGTTGAAGAAAAGAAAAACTAAATAAAAAAGGCCAAAATCTGAAAGCCAGGATTGCATTCTGTCAAGATATATACAAATAGGGTGCCTGGGTGGCTCAGTTGGTTAAGCAACTGCCTTCAGCTCAGGTCATGATCTCGGAGTCCTGGGATCGAGTCCCGCATCGGGCTCCCTGCTCGGCAGGGAGTCTGCTTCTCCCTCTGACCCTCCCCCCTCTCATGTGCTCTCTCTCAAATAAATAAATAAAATCTTTAAAAAAAAAAAAAAAGACATATACAAATAAACCTTGACATTTATAAAGCAAAAATTGGTGGAATTAAAGGAAGACCAATATAAAAATACTTAAGCCTTGCAAAAAATCTCTTCAAAGAGATCAGAGACCACACCTGATCTCTGCCACAGCAAGAGGCTTTGAAAGTAGAAGAACATCAGTCAGAAAAGAGAGCAAAAGCTGCAAACAGGTTTGCGCAAGGGTTTATTAAATAAAAGAGAGAAATAGATGAAACAAGAAACACTGGCTAGGGCTTAAAGATATCTTTAACGGCCATGGAAGAATTCTCATAGACCTATCAAAAAGCATTGACAAAAGAAAGATCAAAGGGGTAAAACATACTAGAAAACTCAAGAGTTAATTCAATGCATGGGGGAAAAATTAATACTGAGTTTAGGAGAAATGCATACACAATATTTCTGGAAATCTTTTCAGTTCTTTGATGGTAAGAGAGGAATTGTCAATAAATGAACATAGGCAATATGTAAAAAAACACATTTTATAAATAAAATATTTTAGAAGATAAATGGAGTAATAAATGTGAAAACATTTGGCACTGTATTAAGTATAACACAGATGTAGAACACTGTCATTAGAACACAGGCTGTTTGATTCTTAGGTATTTATAATCTCTAAGTAAAAACTTATCATGTGTTTTGTGACAGTGGATGGTGGATAGAAATGAAAAAGAAGAAAAGAAAAAAGATTGTAGCTTGTAAACCTCAGCACAATGATCAATTATCAAATTACAGTCAAACAACACAGCACATCTGCAATTCTCAGAAAGCCAAGCTTTATCAGATTGATAACTGTAAGATACTGCCGCTGGAGGTAAGACACTTACTTGTTTATTAAAATAAACCTTCCTTTCAATATTTTTTCTTTCGGGGGTGGGTAGCGTAAAATCATCTTCAAGTTAAAGTCTAACCAAAAGAAACTTTCCTAGGTAAAGCATAGTCATGGCATCTTTGTCTTTCTTCCCCTTTGTCTTCCCTCCCCCTTTTTTCCTAGCATCTCCATATCAGACTATTTCCTTCCTAGCCAAGAATAAAGAGAGAAAGAGGGGGAGGGGGAGTCATGCCATTTGATTCATTCAACTCTATCTATTAAGTTGCTAATTATGACAAGCACTAGTCTTGGTGCAGGAGAAAGCAGTGAACAAGAAAGGCAAGTCCCCTTTGTAATACATCACACACTTTGAGGGAGAAATAATAAAGGAAGATGGAAAGGTAGGTAGGTAGATAGATAGATACAAATGAGAAGGATATTAGAGATAAATGCTATGCAAAGAAAATAACCAGGTGACTTTTGAAACAGGGTAGTCAGGGAGAGTCAGAAGGGCCAAATCTAATAGGTAAGAAGGAGCCAGCCATGTAAAAATTATGGATAAATCAATTCAGGTAGAAAGAAAAGAGTGCCTTTAGTTTTTGTTTGTCCTGGAAGCTTTTAATCTCTCCTTCTATTTTCAATGACAGCCTGGCTGGATATAGTATTCTTGGCTGCATAGTTTTCTCGTTTAGTGCTCTGAATATATCATGTCAGTCCTTTCTGGCCTGCCAGGTCTCTGTGGATAGGTCTGTTGCCAATCTAATGTTTCTACCATTGTAGGTTTTAGACCTCTTGTCCCAAGCTGCTTTCAGGATTTTTCTCTTTGTCTCTGAGACTTGTAAGTTTTATTATTAGATGTCAAGGTGTTGACCTATTTTTATTGATTTTGATGGGGGTTCTCTCTGCCTCCTGGATTTTGATGCCTGTTTCCTTCCTCAAATTAGGGAAGTTCTCTGTATAATTTGCTCCAATATACCTTCTGCCCCTCTCTCTCTTTCTTCTTCTTCTTCTGGGATCCCAATTATTCTAATATTGTTTCATCTTATGGTATAACTTATCTCTCAAATTCTGCCCTCCTGATCCAGTAGGGATCAGCTTCTTTATTCTCCATCATTTGGTCTTCTATATCACTAATTCTCTCTTCTGCTTCATTTATCCTAGCAGTTACAGCCTCCATTTTTTATTGCACCTCATTAATAGCCTTTTTGATTTTGACTTGGTTAGATTTTAGTTCTTTTATTTCTCCAGAAAGGGTTTCTCTAGTATCTTCCATGCTTTTTTCAAGCCCAACTAGTATCTTTATAATTATCATTCTGAACTCTAGTTCTGACATCTTACTCATGTCCCTATTGATTAGGTCCTTGGCAGTCAGTACTGCCTCTTGTTCTTTTTTTTGAGGTGAGTTTTTCTGTCTTGTCATTTTGTCCAGAGGAGAACAGATGAATGAGTGAACAAAATGCTAACAGGGTAACAATGACCCCAGAAAAATAGACACTAAGCAAATCAGAAGAGACCTGAAGCCAGGGGGAAAGAAAGAAAAAAGAAAAAGAAAAAAAGAATATGATCAAATATGATCAGGCTGGTGAATAGATCAGTGCCATACACTAGATTTTGGGCGTATTTTGGTCTGTTAGAAGAAACTGCCTCCAAAAATTTTAAAGAAAGAAAAACTTATATATGTACAAAAATAAGGGTAAATATGATGGGATGGAATATGACTGTAAAGATGAGAATTATAAAAGATTTTATAAAAGGAATTGATAAGATAAGAAGTTGGTTGAAAAAAGAAAGAAGAGAAATTAAAAAAAAAAAACAGGAGAGAATGTGATCAGGCAGGAGACTAGAACAAAGCCATACACTAGAGATTTAGGGTATATTTTGGTCTGTTAGAAGAAACTGTATCCCAAAATTTTAAAGAGAGAACAACTTATATATATACCAAAAATAAGGTTAACTACAATGAAGGGATAGACTATGACTCTAAAAACGAAAAATAAAAAAGATTTTTTAAAAAGGGATTGATAAGATGTTGGTTGAAAAAGAGAAAAAGAAAAATTCAAAAAAAAATAGAAAAAGAAAAAAAGAAAATTAAAAAAATTAACTTTGAAAGACTAAAGATTCAGGCAGGAAAAAGCCATGAATTCTATGTGCAGTATTCCCCTAGCGCTGGAGTTCTGCCCTTCTCATTGATTGGTAAACTTGGTCTTGGCTGGCTGTTCCTGCTGATCTTCTGGGGGAGGGGCCTGTTGCCATGGTTCCCAAATGTCTTTGCTGGAGGCGGAATTGCCCCACCCTTGCCGTCCGGGCTAAGTAATCTGCTCAGGTTTACTCTCAGCAGCTTTTGTTCCCTGCAAGCTTTCCGTACAGCTTTGGAGGAGGAGAGTGAAAATGGAGGCCTCCCTTTTTCCCCCCGGGGGGGGGCCGAGAACTCAGGGCCCCGCTCCTCAGTGAGCCCCCAGAGAAAAGCAGTCAATCACTCCCATTTGCCCGGTCTCCGGCCACACTCCGTGCTCACCTGGCCTGTGACTGAGGGTTCCTATCACTGGCACCCAACCCAGTGTGGTGTCTCCAAACCCAGCAGATCCCTGCAGTGGGCTCCCACACCTCTCCTCCCGGGGGAGGAAGGGGAGTCTCCCCAGATCTGCCACTTGTTGGGTCCCTGCCAGAAGAGCAGTGGCCCGACTGTGCCGCAGATCACAGTTTATGGCAACCCCAGCTGAGAGCCCACTCCTCGGCTCCATCTCTGCAGCTGGCTTCCCCACTCCGATACCTAGGAGCTCTGCCACACTCAGGCTCCCCCAGTCTTCCTGTGACCCCGAGGGTCCTGAGACCACACCGTCCCAGCAAGGCTTCCACCCCCTGCTTAGCCACTGGAGCAATGTCCCTCAGTGGAGCCAACTTCTAAAAGTTCTGATTTTGTGCTCTGCGGCTCTATCACTTGCCAGTAAGCAGCTGACAGAGGCCCCCTCCCCCGCCTTCTATCTTCCCGAATATCACCTTGGATTCACTTCTCCGCACATCCTATCTTCCAGAAAGTGGTTGCTTTTCTGTTCAGAGAGTTGGTGCTATTCTTTTCTTCGATCTCCTGTTGAGTTCATAGGTGTTCAGAATGGTTTGATCCCTATCCAGCTGAATTTCTGGGACCAGATGAAATTTAGGTCTCCTATTCCTCCGCCATCTTGCTCCTCCTCCTCTATTAAACATTCATAATAGTTTATGTCCATGATTCCAAAGTACTCAGTCAAAAAAAAAAAAAAAAGGAATAATCTAGTACACTGTATTTAAATGTCAACTTCTTAATGATAAAGCATATCAACTTAATGAATATTTTATCAAACTGTATTTTAATTACTATTTTTTTTTAATTTTTCAAAGGTTTCAGTCTGATTAGTTAGCCAGTGCCTTAAGAGTTCTCAGAATAAATGTTGGCACAACTATTTTTCCCTCCTTTTCAACCATAAAATCAATAACTCATAAAATCCTCACCTTTTCTCCCAGACCTTCATCATCTTCCTTCCCTTATGAGCGCCTGAACTGTGAAGCTGGAGGAAGCAGGACTTAAAGTCGTTTTCAAAGAAAAGCCTATGGAAGTGGCCCTCTCTGAGACATCCAGAGATGGCCAACAGACACATGAAAAGATGCTAATATCACTCATCATCAGGGAAATACAAATCAAAACTACAATGAAATATCACCTCACACCTGTCAGAATGGCTAAAATCAACAATACCAGAAACAACAGGTGTTGGTGAGGATGTGGAGAAAGGGGAACGCTCTTGCACTATTGGTGGGAATGCAAACCGGTGCAGCCACTCTGGAAAACAGTATGGAGGGTCCTCAAAAAGTTAAAAATAGAACTACCATAGGATCCAGCAACTGTACTACTAGATATTTACCCAAAGGATACAAAAATACTAATTCAAAGGGATGCATGCACCCTGATGTTTATAGCAGCATTATCAACAATAGCCAAATTATGGAACGAGCCCAAATGTCCATCAAGTGATGAATGGATAAAGAAGAAGTGGTAATATATACAATGGAATATTACTCAGCCATAAAAAAAGAATGAAATCTTGCCATTTGCAATGACATGGATGGACCTAAAGAGTATTATACTAAGCAAAATAGTCAGAGAAAGACAAATACCATGATTTCACTCATATGTGGAATTTAAGAAATGAAACAAGTGAACAAAGGGGAGGGGGAAGAGAGAGGGAGGCAAACCAAGAAACAGACTCTTAACTTCAGAGAACAAACTGATGGTTACCAGAGGGGAGGTGGTTGGGGGCATGGGTCAAATAGGTGATGGGGATTAAGGAGTGCACTTGTTGTGATGAGCACCAGGTGATGTATGGAATTGTTGAATCACTATATTGTACACCTGAAACTAATATTACACTGTATGTTAACTGAAATTTAAATAAAAGCTTAAAAAGAAAAAAAAAAGAAGTGGCCCTCAATGAACCTAAAATATTTGGTCTTCAAAATTGTTGCTCTGTCCCCCTTTGATATGATGTCATGTCCACTTCAGCTAGGACTTCTAATCTTTGACAAATTATGTACAGAGTGAAGATTCTCACTTAGGGTAAACATCGCTGTGACTCTTGTCTGCATAAAGAACATAAAGTAATGAACAGCAGATAGTAAAAGGTAACTGCCTCTTTTTCTTCTTTTCATATTTGAAAGAGCCAACAAAGCTCCTGTGTGCAGAGACACTATGCAAATATTTACTTTTAAGAAAAAGCTGATGGAATCTTGTTAAAAATGTTTGTTCGGATTCAAATGTCTTGTTATGCTCCATTTTCTTAATCTGTAAATATTTGAACCACATTTGTCTTCACTATCTGAATCATTTCCAAAATTTTTGCCTCTAAATTTCTTCTTTACAAAACTTCTACCCAGTCATACTGGAAGGCCAAAGGTTAAAGCTAACTATTTTTCAAAGAAAAGGTTTAAAAAATAAACTCTTGATTTTTATGCCCTCCCCTTTTCAAAAAAAAAAAAGAAAAAGAAACAAAAATGACCTTTGCTCCTGGATTTTAAAAAAACTATAAAAGATACTTGGTAAGATTTGAATATAGACTGTATATTAGATATCAGGCAAGTACTGTTATTTTATCAGGAGTGATAATGGTATTAAGATTAGAAAAGAAAATGCCTTTATTTTTAGAAGTATGGCAAAATATTGATAGATGAAGTTTTACCATGTCCCAAAACTACTTTTAAATAATTCAGGAAAAGAAAGTCTTACATAAAGTTAAAGAAAACATGGCAAAAGTCTTTACTGTTGTATAGAGAGCCAGCACAGTCTTAATTGGAACCAGTTGCTGCTAGAGCAGGAGGCAATAGTGAGGTGACCGCATAGAACAGTCTGTAACTCCCTAAAATCAGGAGCAATAGCAGTAAAACCAGCACACTATTGTACAATTGTTTAAACTTTTCTGTATCTTTGAAATTTTCATATTAAGCACTTGAAAAATAAACTAAAGTGCATAATTTCAAATAATCACCTTTGGAAAGAAGGTCTAGAGTGAACGGTTCATCGTGAAAGTGGAGGAGGCAACATCTCCTAACATTAGTTATTTGTTTGCCAACCTGGTCAATGCCTTGTCTAGATGATAGAGAGGTAAGAAGAAAGTGAAAAATGGTTTGGTCAAAAAACACTGGAGAGTTAGAAGACTTTTGCTTCTTGTGGTCAAGTGGCAAATCCAAAGTCAGTAATACTCAAAACGTACAGGAAACCTGCCTCATCAAATCATGGGAAGGTCAATCCATAAGTTAATTGCATACCCATCTTGAAATGTGAACATGGTCATGTTAAAAAGTATTGTATGTCTCATTGCTTCTCAGTGTACTTATGAATCAGCATGGGATCTTGTGAAAACACAGATTATGGTCAGTGGTTGCAGTGGGATCTGATAGTCTTCATTTCTAAAAACCTCCATTGATGCCCTTGCTGCTGGTCCACAGACCACACTTTGGATCATAAGGGCCTGCAATACAGACCAAATATAGGTCCAAATAACCAGTGAAAGTCAAAATGCAAAAAAGATCTATCTTCCACCATGTTGTATATGTATAATGCAGTCTTTCCCATGCAGAAGACTTACAGATACTCTGTACGTCTATATATTTAGAATCTTGGAACCAATATGCACAAATTGCTGAGATTTCCCTTTTTATGCAAATGTCCATCAAAATAGAGTTGTATTCCCTTTGGTCCTCTCTTTTGATTAACTATATGCTATGAAAATAAAAGTATAAAACAAAAATTCAACTTTAATATAACTTTATAGAATGTTCTAAATGGAAGACAAAAGAATTTGTATTATTCTGATTATTTGGTGAAATTCTTCTAAAAGAGTCAATACTTTTAAGGCAAGTCTTTAACATTCACTCTTACAGTTTGGAATTCTATTAAATTTTATCACTGATTATAATGGTAAATGATATGTATATTTTTATTAAGTTACCTTCAGTCATTTGTCAATATTATATTCATGATTTAATTTTTTTCAGTAAATTAGAATTTCAGATGTCACCTTTAAAATTAAGTATAAGTAATTAAATATATGTATATATTATATATATCATATAAAATATTGTGAGTAAATTATATATATCATATAAAATATTGTGAGTAAATTCCTCTTCTGAGGAAGAAAATGAGAACAAGAGCAAATGGAGGGAAAAAAAATAATGTCAGATTTTTTCCTTGACCCAGGCTGACTGTACAAATTTGCATCTGGCCCAGAAAGCCAACATGAAATGGCAGATACTCCTTGACTTCATCCAAGGAGTCATTTAGTTACGAAGGACAATCAAGCTTCATTCAGTGGTCATTTCTGGATAGGAAAAATAGATGCTTTATCAATTTAGCACATCAGTCATAATGACTAAGGACTGGAGTTTAAGTAGCATGAACTTATGAAATAAAATTTTAAAAATACTGATATTTCGCTGCCTTTTTAGAAATACATGTGAATGGTCAGATGTAGACAAAGATGCCTCAAACATGTGCTGTAGAGAGACATAGTTACTTTCCAATAGCTTTAGAAGCCTCTGTAGGGAATGTCTATGAAAGGCATTTCTGAAAAAAAATGGGCTAACTGAAGGAAGATGGGAAAGCCCTAAAACTGTAAAAATAAGGCTCCATAGAAATGTATTGTATGCTGGCCTCATCCAAAACAAAAAGAAATTTTTTTATGTGACCATTCAGTGCTTTTTATATATCACGAGCCTTTCCTTTTTAAGTTAAAGCTATTAGATACAGCACTCTATTTTACATCGAAGTGATCCTTAAATAACCATGTTCTTTAAATGTTAGCAACTTAACTTTTACACATTCTCTCCCTTCCCTTGCTCACCACAACTTCTAGAAAATAGTTGTACACTTGTATCTTCTGCCCCCATTCGCTTTCACTCCTCATTGTGGAGGGGGCTTCCTTTGCAGTTTGACCTCTGTCCCTACACTCGATGGAAATTGTACTCATCCGGTCTCCTCCCAATTGCCAAATCCAATGAACTTTTAGTCCTTATCTGATTTAGTATTTAACTCTGCTGCCTGTTCATCTTCTTATTATATAATGATATACACATATCATTTTATGTGTAATTTTTATTCAAAATGATATATGCTCATTGCAAAAAAATAATTGGAAACTACACTGAAGAGTAGAACCAAGCCCTCTCCTCACTAACCCACTTGTTGAGAGAACCAATGTTCCCAGCTGAGGTTCAGAGGACCAGACATTTTTCTGTGCACAGTTAGTATATAATTTGAAATTTCAAACCCAAACTGAATGAGAGGATTTGACATGAAAAATAAACTATCCTTTACTCTCAATCCTCACTTTTGATAGCCACTTATACAAGTATATTTTTTTTGGTGGTTATATCCATTATGTTTGTATTCATTCATTTATTTATCAATTTAAACTATAACTACACCCTTCATCATGAAGAATGAGGAATTTTGCTGATCTCTAAAACTTTCTCACTTCCTTATTCCCACCTGTCACACACTTCAAACTCTAAAAGGTGTTTTTATGTATTCAGCTTTTCTATTTGCTAATCTATCCTTCAAATAAAATACAACCTCCTATTTCTTGACTCACTCATTTTAGGCATTATGTCATACTTTATAACACCCAATTTTATGTCACTTATCTTTTCTAATGACTAAAAAGAATTATTTCCTTTGTCTATAGGTAAATTAAAAAAAAAAAAAACAGCATTTACAATAATTATTTAAATGTAGCTCCCTGCAGAATCAAGTGGTGTGACTGGACAATGAGTAGAGATGGATGCCCTGTCATTAAGTTTGTGCCCCTGGAAAGAGCACATAGCTAACAAACAGGGAAGGAGGGAGAGCACATTGCTTTTATTTGTTTGCTTATTTTATGATGCTATACTTTCTCCTTATCATTAAGGTCACTTAACTTTTTAATCACATGTTTTATTACAGGAAATTCTTTCTCATCTACGACAAATTTTCCTGGAGCTGTCTTATTCCCTGTTCTAATTTGTACTTTAGACCTAGTACAAACCATCATCCTGGAATTATTTTTCTTTTTTAAAGTCTTCTGCTATTTATTTTAATATCTTATTATACTTTGTTCTAAAAAAATAATAATACGGCAAACCATCTTCTCAGTCCTCTGCGGAGAGCAAATTAGCATTTTCCGCTCTTGTATTGACTTGTAGAAGACATTTCATTTTCAAGAAAATCCCAGGGGACAAAAATCTTTTTTAGATTTAGATTTTAGATTTTTTAGATTTAGATTTCTTTTCATGTAGAAATTGCAGTAAAAATTGGTGGTCTCAAATAACAGGCATTATTGAGTAGATGCAACTTTAGTATTTGGAAAGGATTAATAACTTACAAAGACTAACATTTTACTTATTACTAGTGCTTGTAATAACAAGATTTTTAGTTCATTGAACAAATATTTATCCAGAAATCAGTATGTTCTTAGCATTGTTTCATGCTCAGGGGATACAGCAGTTCCTCATGAAGTTTATTCTATATGATGAAGCAGAGGCAAAAAATAAGAAACATAAAAATTAAATATAGAATGAAAAGTCAATTGTTGATGATGCTAGAAAGGTGTGATAAGAGAGTGCTAGGGGATGGAGGATGGGACAGAATTTGAGCAGGGCACACCTGGGGGGGGGTCTCTCTGAAAAAGTGACATTTTTTTTTTTACCTTTTATAGTTTCTTTTCTTCAGTTTTTTTTTTATTTATTTATTTATTTATTTTTGACAGAGCCTGCCGCAGGTTTATTTGTACAAAGAGCAAAGGAGGACACCAGCCCCATGCAGATAGAAGCCCAGGGGTCACACCAGTCCTGTCCTCACACTGGCAGACACAAGCCTCTACACTGGAGCCTTTGTGGGGGCCTGGGCACCTTTGGGAGCCTGAGCTGCAGCAGGAGCTGGAGCTGGAGCTGGAGCCGGAGCCGCAGCCTGGGCCTTGGTTTGAGCCTTGGCCTTGGACTTTGGCCGGCAGAGCCTGAGACCCTTGGCAATGCGGGCACGAGCACGTTTCCCGAGCTTGGGGTGAGCGATGTAGGCAAGTCGATTGAGCTTGCAGCTGCCGCCCTTTGGGATCTTGGGCTTGACCTCCTTGGGCTTGACAAGGGCCTTGATAGCCTCAGCACGTGCACTAATGACCTTGGCCTTGTTGGCCTGCATCTTCTTCAGGCCCTTCTTGTTGTGCTTCTTGGCGAAGCGCATGTTCCTCAAGAACTTGGGGTCTACCCCTTAGGAGATTCGTATCTTTGTGACCGGGGTTTCTTGATGCCATTTCTGTGCCATTTTCATGACTGGTTGTGCGTGGTGTGGTTCTTGGACTTGGCCATGTCTGCACCGAAGACCGCGGCTCCCGAAGCACCTCGGACCAGAAGAGAAAGAGAGCTCTTCAGTTTATTTTTTAAAATTGTTTCATTTCAAAATAATCACAAAGTTACAGAAAAGTTGGGAGATATAATATAAAACTCTTTTTTTCTGAACCATTTGAAAGTAAGTTGCTGGCTTGTTCCATCATTTCTGAATATTGTAGTATATATTTCCTAAAGACAGGGAAATTCTTCTACATAAACATAATACACAATAGATTAAGTATTTTGTTTCATGGTCTCACTTTTTCCCTTTTTCAAGTTCCTCTGTCATTTTGTTGGATAAACAGTAAGCAAGTCTTTCAAGGAGGATTGTCTATGAGTAGTAAAATTTTCTAAGTCTTGCATAGCTAAAAATGTCCTTAGTTTTCCTGAACTCTCAATTGGTAGTTTGGCTGGGCATTTAATTTTAGGTTCCAAATCATATTTTTCTCTGATCTCAGTCTTCAAGCATACAATGTTTCTGATGAGAAGTTCGAGTCCCATTTATCAGAAGCAATAAGTAGAGGCTTTTGAGATCCTCTCTTTACCCTTTGCAAGTCTCTGTCTAGATGAGGTCTTTCTTCTTCATTCTTTGCTCTTCACTCTATGTGCCCTTTGAAGCTGAGAACATATGTGTTTATGTCTAAAAAATTAATTATTATTTTTCTGGTAAATTCTTTAGGATGTTTTGTTCTCTTCCTGAAACTTTTCCAAAGATCATAACTCCCCTGGATGGATCCTGTAAGACTTCAAAATTTTCTCCTACATGTTCCTATTTTTCTTCTAGCCTGGTATCTAGATTTCCTCAGGTTTTCCAGAAGTTCTTTTTAATTTTTCTCAATTTCAGACATTGTATGTAAACTTTCTAGTAAGCCCTTCTTGTTCTTTAGTATCTACGAAGACATATAAAATTATGTTCTGTGTTCAGAATTACCTGTTTCTTTCAGGGTTGGTTCATTGGTTCATACTGTGTGTGTGTGTGTGTGTGTGTGTGTGATTGTTTTTCCTCTAATATGATATTTGTCTATTTAAAATCATGAACTGAAAGCTACCTCACTTGGGACATTTTCTGGCTGGGGTTCCTTCTGCCAGCATATAATCCTGTTCCTCACCAGGCCTCTCTTCACTGAGAGGTGTGGACTGTGAGCTCTGAGTCCACAGATACCTTTCTTTTAAACAGCATGAGTAGAGAGCAGAGAGCTTATTCTGGGAATCCCAAACCAATTTTTTTTGACAAGTAGCACTAGAAGAAGTGGTAACTGGCACAGCTCTTCAAACAACAAGCACCACCCCTGATCTCTAACCCCTACCCACTCCCGAAACCGGACCTTTTATCTCCAGGTTGGGAGCATTTCCGAGGCATTGCCATCAGGGAGCATGGTTTCTCTCTCCATGGCAGCCTCTGTGCATGTGTGTGCATACCTGGGCTGGGCTCCTACTCCTGTATTTCTGAATATATCACATTATCTTCCATCTTTTCAGAAATTCATCAAGATTAATGGCTTGCATTTGAGAACTGCTATAAATGTATTACCCTTAGTACTTTTAGATTTTATTTCAATTGGATTTGTGGAAGGAAAAGAGATATACGTATGTCCAACCTGTCACCTTGAACCAGAAGCCCTACTTTCTTAATGTGTAAGCCCTCTCCCTCAGCCTGCTCTCTGCCACTTCATTAACATTTATGTGTCCCATCAGTGCTGACTCCTTTCCTTTTGCCTTCCCCTGGATGTTGATGTTCCATCCTTGTCTACCTCCTCTGTTTCTACTTCAACTTCCACTTTAAGCAGTGAACCCATTATACATGACTAGCTCTCATCTCTCTTCTGGGCTCCGGTTTTGTATTCTCTACTCACTATTGTCATTCAGACCATATTTAATTTTTCCATCCAATGTCAAGAAATAGCATATACTTTTTTATTATTAATAAATTATTTTTATTATGTTTACTATTTTAAATAATTTTTAATTTTATAATTTTAATTAAACTGTTCATAATTTTTATTATTAACTAATCAATTAATTAATGCTTCAGTGATCCAGACTGGCTTTAAGGTAATCTTTCTACTATACCATACTATTACCTAATTATTTTTCACAAATAACTGGGAATAATTAATGAATATTGATGAATAATTAATGAATGAATGACTTGCTCACCTTAGTGTGAGCTCAACCCTGGGCCTCCTCCTTACCAAAATTTTTATATAACTTATTTGTTAATAACACAACGTATTCAAATTTCATTTATCTCTCCCCACAAAAAAATGGGCGCCAAAAAACTTGAAAGGAACAAAAAACCACACCAGTTTCCAGTTTCCAATGACAACATAGCAGTATACTTCTATTTCTAATTTCAGTTACTATAATCAAACATCTGTTATATCAAGTTTTTGAAGCTAAAACACTCAAGGCAGAAGTTTTCACTTACCTAATTGGCTACCAATGTAAGTGCAGATTCGATCCATCTGTCCCTAAGTGGATATGTGTATCTCTGCCAGGCTGCCCTTTGTTTTCTCTTTAAATTACCCTTTTAAAGACTGATTTCCCATGGAAGAAAAGCTAATAACAGTCACTTTTCTAGTCTGAGCATTTCAACTATAACTTTTGATGCTGGACATAGAATCTATCCAATTCTGCCAGAATGAGGAAAAGTTTCAAATTAGCTAAGGTTTCCTACCACTATGGATTCTTTAGATGTTTAAAAGCAAAAGAAAATAAAACAAGATTCTTTGTCCACACGGTACAACTATCCAGCACCTAATAAAGTGGTGCAGCATAGACAATGATCTCTTTCGTTCCGGTTTTAATCATTAACTGGTCCAGCCAATCTGCCCTCACATTCAAGGATTCCAAGAACGGTTACTCACATAATCTTACAAAGAAACCATAAAACTTTTTCTTAATTTAAGAAATTGTAGGCAAAGGGGATTTTCACAGATTTGGGATCATAGGTCAAACTTTCTCTGGATATTCCAAATAAAAACACTTCATATGAATAATAATAGTAATAACAGTAATAAAAGCTAACATGTATTAAGTATCAGGCCATACTCTAAACTCATTACATAGAATATTTCATTTAATTTCACAGTAACTTTTTGGGTAGGTATTATTATTAGCCCATAAAGAACTGAGGCTTAGAAAAGTTAAATGTCTTGGCCAAGTCATTTCTCCAGTTCATAAGTGGTAGAGCTGGGACTTGAACCCAGGCAATCTGATACCAAAGCACATTATTTTTAACTACTAGGAAATGTTATCAAATGGATTTCACCTTGTACGTCAGCTTTGATGATAATGACAGTATGGCACAGGATGTTGAAAAAAGTCAATCACCAGACTCAATATGACAGAATACTAACACTGACCAATGATGTCAACCATGAGCACATTAGAGTTGGGGATCATATTTACTCTATATACTTGCCCTCTTAAGGAAAGTGAAAGAAAAGGGGGGAGGGTGGAGACAAACAGACAGATTATTTACCTGTGTATCTATAAACAACTCTCAGAAAAAGCATAGTTTAGGTTAGAGAAATTCACAGAATGTACCAAATGCTGACAGCAATTTGTCTTTCTTCATTCATGTTAGGTTTATAACACAAAACTACTAGTGATTCAAATATTTGTTCCACTTTATTTTCCTTCCCCCACACACTGGTGGAGTGTTTTTTTTTTTTAAGTGAAGAAAGTAGTATGAAGAAGAAAAGAGGAAAGGCAAGATGCTTAGAAAACCATCACTTGGGTGATTGAGTCAACTGTGTTCAATTTCAAGGAAATTTCAGAAAAAATAGAGAAGACCTTAGTTTTCTTTTCAGAGGGCTCAGATAGTGAGAACTTGCACAGGTAATTAAGGTGGGATCATATTTCTGTGATAGTCACCCATGTTCCATTTTTCTCCTGGTATTTCTCACTTTTCTTTCCCCTAATTTGAGCAGTCTTCCCTGTGTTCCTTGACTTAGGGTTTGATTTAAGGCAAGTTTTTCCTAGTTTCTGCTAAAAAGAGATTTAAAACTGAAGGCAATCTAATTTCTATCCAGACTAGAAAAAATGTTTTCTAGGAGGGGAGATGGAGAAAGAGGGAAGAAAGGTCTAATGAGAGCAAAAATCTCCCTGGATCCCAGAGACTGGGTTTTGTGCCCTGCTTCCCAGAGAAGAGCCCAAGGAAGGCACAAAGACCTGGGATATTTTTATGAAATACCAAAACAAAAGCTACCTGGTTCCCAGGAAAAGCCTCCAGGAACCACGGAACCACAAACTATCTATCCTTCATCTAAGAGTTATTTATGTATACACCCATCAATAATCTCTCTCTCTCTCCCTCTGTCTCTCTCTCCCCACCCCCAATCTCTCTTGGTAGACAAGTACCCAGGAAAAGAAAGGCTCTATGACACCTCCAGTTTAAGAGACCATGAACAGCCTCACAGAGACACCATTGTTGATAACTTAGGACCAATTAGGAGAGTGCATATCTCATTTGCTATCTCCATGGAAATATGACAGAGAGACCACATGGATCCCCTCCCCCAATGTCTTGGCACTGCATATCCTCTCCAAAATCTTAAATATATTCTTAGATATATACTCTAAAGAAATGTGAAGGATGGGGAAATCCCAAATTAATAGAAATAATTATTCTACCCCACTATAACAGAAAGAGAGCTCAAAATATGTGAAATCATATTCATGATGAATGGAGTGCCAATCATTCAAGAACATTAACATCTAGTGAAAGGTTTCAGTGAAAAATCATCACAGAAAAGCCTTCAGTTTGTTTAATCCTGGCTTTGTGTTCTATGTGTTATATCCTATACCACGTCAAATACTTAAGAGCTAATGCAAACATTTTCTAAACCTAACCTAACATGAGAGAAAGTTTATTTCCTGAGTATAACTGGCTAAGTCCATTTAGAGGAATCCTAACTCAGGTCACAAGTGTCTACTTAAGGAATCAAAGTAATAAATTATTGAATAAGACCCCTGTGACACATACAAATTAAACATGCTCCGAGCGCCAACATGCTCACACAGAATAACTTAACAAGCTCTCTCTACAGCGCCAAGGCAGAGAGAAGAGGGGCTCAACTGTCAAACATATTTTCAACCAACCAGATTCATGCAGATGATTCTAAATAGTCAGGCCAAAACAAACAGCCATCCTTGCCTAGTTGGAAGGGATGGGTTAGAGCCGGTAAAACTGTTAAATTCTATTTGGTTGCCAGAAAAAAGACCAGAAAAAAAAGTGAATTTGTTAAGCTTTGAAAGCAGAGACTTTTTTTTTTTTTTTAAGTTTTAAACATCTGTTAGGCCCAGTTACAACAGTGATATACATAGAAAGAACTTCTTTTTTTTTAATTGAAGTATGATTGACACACAGTGTCACATTAGTTTCAGGTGTACAACATAGTGACTCAACAGGTCTATACGTTAGGCTGTGCTCCGCACAAGCGTAGCTCCCCTCTGTCACCCTACAACCCTATTAGAGGACCACTGACTATATTCCGCATGCTGTGCCTTTCATCCCCGTGCCTACTCACTCCACAACTGGAAGCCTGTATCTCCCTCTCCCCTTCACCCATTTTGCCTAATGCACTCCCCTGCCCCTGGCAACCATTAGTTTGTTCTCTGTATGTATACATCTGATTCCATTTTTTATTTGTTTGTTTAATTCATTTGATTTGTTTTTTAGATTCCACATATAAGTGAAGTCATTTTCAAATGACTTCATTTTTAAGTCTTAAATATTGGTACTCACCAAATATTATATCATATATATATATATATATATATATATGCACATACCTGTATATGTAACATACCCCAGGTATTCATTAGAGCAAAAGAAATGTCAATAGTTTTGAAAAAATAAAAAACAGGTGATACAGACTATCCTTGCCAATCCGGTACCTTCTTGCTTCCCTTCCATAAGTACCTGCACTGATCTCAGAGTCTCTGTCCCTAGAGCCTGTTTTTAGTCAAGAGACAACATCTTACTCAATAAAACAAATTCTAGTAATTTGTAACTGCCAATTGATTAATATTAAACTTTAAAATCATATTTATTATGTGCTTCTGGTTATAGTCACTAATTAAAATTATTAAATTAAATAAACATGAAAATAGTAAATAAAATCCTACCTTGCAGTGGAAATTTTGTAAACATTTTGTTTATCTCCCAGGTAGATAAAGATCTAATATTTCACATTCTCTTTTGAAATTTCTTTAACCTGTGTGTTGAACTTCTAAGTAGGGCACCCCAGAGTCATTTCTTAAGCTATGGACTCTAATAGGGCAAGTCAGTCAATGAGAGATTGGAGACAAACATGCCTTTTGGTTGTCCTCAACTTAGACAAGCTGTCTCCCCGCTAGTGATGCAGGTGTGACTATATATGGAAAAAGAGGTTCACTGTAAAATAAGATGATGGTGCTAAATTCAGAAAAGTTCTCATCTTTAGAGTAAACTAATACAACCATGATAACATAAGAATTAAAGGCAAAATGACAATGAAGGAAGGTAATTTTAATATCTACTTTGTTCTACAATATTTCTACCTTTACAATACTGTAAGAAAGGCTTTATTATCATTCCTATGGCTCAGTCTACATCATGACTTCTGTGGGCCATAGGGACTTTTTCCTTTGTGGTCCTCTTCCTCTGTAAGAAAATATTTAAAATATATATATTATGACTGCATTGGAATAAAGACAAATATAATCCAGGTTGGATTCCATTATTAACATTCATCATTATATTCATTTTCTTTCTTATTTTAAAGGAAATTAAAATATTTTTTAGGTCCCTGAAAGTATTGTGGGCATCAGGCACTGTGCCTCCTGGCTAACATATAAGTCAGTCCCACCTATGGCAGATAGTGCTAGTTAAACCCCAATAGCTATTCACCCCTTCTTCTAGAATAACGAAACCCAGTTTTTAACCAGGAGCCACGAACATCCAAAATAAAGACTACAGTTCCCAGGCTCCCTTGCAGCTATATGTGGCCAGTGGAATGTGAGTAGAAGCAATGGGAATAACTTGCAGGTTGTGTTCCCTCTCCCTACAGTTGGGATTCAGCAGTGGTAGGAATGAGTCATTCAGATCATGTAAGTGGGGACAATAGTCTAGAGATATTAAAACCATAAGATAGTAAGAACCTGGATCTCTAACATCTCATGGAGCCCTCGTGACTTCCCAGAGCAATGTCACAATACCAGCCCAGGCTTTGTATGAATGAGAAATAAATTCCTATTTAGTGTAAGTCCCTCTTATTTTGGATCTTGGTTACATGCAGCCAATCCCCTATCCCAAATAACAGAATCGCCTTTCATGGTAAGACAACTGAGGCACAGATACCATTTTCTCAATATGATTTACTAGAAACTAAAATGAGACAAAAGTGAACCCTGATCTATCCATATTTAAAACCCTATGCTCTGTTCAGTGCCTTCCCACATTGTCTTCTCTCTTCAGAGAAACAAAAACATGAAGAACAAAGCAATTATGAGAGAAAGAAGAGCATAAGCTTTATGAAGCAATAAATGTCATCAAAAGAGAATCCAAACAAAAAACAAATGGAAAGAAAAAATGAAACAGATTCAATGTGGATTTTTGCCAGCACCACATGACTTGACATTTTGAATTACAACCACTTACAGGAAGTATTAGAAACTTTCCAAGAAAGGGATAGTTCACATAAATGATGGATCTAGTACATTTTGCTTATTTGTTAGCTTTGACTGTAAGTTTATATACTATTTTTTGGCTCTGATAATTTCTGATTTTTATGGACACAAAGCATTATACCGAGGTGGGAGCCCACAAAACATATCTGGTAAAAGCATATTAGAAATATTTCCAAATACAGATCTAGTCGTTTCCTTCTAACCCTCAGCATATAGGTTCATTCATTCTGAGCAGTTTCCTGCCTTACCAATATATCCCTGAAGGTGAATAAGGACCTCTTTTTATTTTTACTTCTGTTCTTTAAATATGCTAAACAGTCTAGTTACTAATTGAATTGTACTTCTTAAACATTAAAATATTTTGTATAGATGCTTGAATTTCAGATCATTTCCTTTACATTAGCCATATTTCATAAAAGCCATATCTTATTTAAAAGGGAGTCTTTCAGGGCGCCTGGGTGGCTCAGTTGGTTAAGCGACTGCCTTCGGCTCAGGTCATGATCCTGGAGTCCCGGGATCGAGTCCCGCATCGGGCTCCCTGCTCGGCGGGGAGCCTGCTTCTCCCTCTGACCCTCCTCTCTCTCATGCTCTCTGTCTCTCATTCTCTCTCTCTCAAATAAATAAAATAAAATCTTTTAAAAAAATAAAATAAAAATAAAAGGGAGTCTTTCAATGAGTCTGGGGTTTTCTTCTACTCCTTGCTCATTAGAGTAAACAAAATAAAAGGGCACAGATGTCACTTGCTCCCCGAGAATCTCTTAATTTTTTAGGAAAATACAGGTCATCTTAGAGTCTTTTAAAAAATCAAGCTTCCCCCTCACAGATACATTCATGGACTATGCAACATCTCACTATCTTTACTATACCCTCCAATAATAAATTTTTAAAACCTCCAACTTTTTTTTTTTTATCATTTTGGCTATACCAATAGGAATATCACCAGAAGACTTACCTTGCGATTATGTACTTTTATCTCGTAAGGTCAAGGCTGACCCAAAAGACAGAAAGCCACTAAGTGAATTCGTATCATTGCACATCCTGTCACAAAGACTCTGTTAGCCAAAGCCAAAGAATGTGAGACAACCATACCGTTGAAGTAGCCCCCAAAGGGGCATTAATGAAAGACAATTTGTCATGGTGTGGGGAAAAATATTAGAACTTTATATTTTATCTACACAACAGGAAAGTAACTAAGCTTTATGACACAGATCAACACCATTTCCCTCATTCAGTCTGTATGTCAGAGGCCTCTGCCACAGGCAATCAGGAAGGTATCTGGAAAAAAGAGGACCCATTTGAAAACATGTCAGGGGCAACAGCAATATACGGTCTCATGGGCTTGTTTCCAGTGAGTTCTACTGTATTGTAGTTTTTGTGGATCCAGCTAAATGGGCTAACCAATTAATGGGTTTAAAATGAAATTACCCTCACAAAATGTCGAGTGGATTAAAAAGTTTCTGCAAATAATCCACAGATTGAAAAAAGCTAGTAATTTAAACACAAAGCAAACCAGTAGAAAAATGGCAAAACTAATGTTTTAGCTCCTAGTACATATTTTTGTCAACCACATGATGTATTTAAAAAGTCATCTAGTCATGTATAAAAAGATCCCAGTCTGAAAACTTCAAAATTATCAAGAAATACTGGCATGTGTTGTGAGTGCTGTGAATTGTGTAAGACTGATGAATCACAGACCTGTACCCCTGAAACAAGTAATACATTATATGTTAATAATAATTTTAAAAAAGAATCCTGTTTGAAATATGGATTTGCCTTCACTATTTTTAACAATGAACACCCACAACTTTTATCAGTGAGGGCATATTGTACCATAAGATATGAACTCATGATTATAAGTAGCAAGACAGTTTTAATATAAGCATGTAAAATATAGCATAGTCATTTTTTTTCAGTGGTGTTTAAAACCATGCTACACTCAAGCTAACAATTTATAACATTTTACTAAATTGAATGATAAATATTTGGGAGTCACTTCTGTCATTCCTTAGTTAATAGTGAAAAACACATCCCATTGGAGAAACACTTTCTCTTCCTAGGAAAAATATCTGCTATAATTTATAGAAATCAGTATACTGACAAACTACAAAACATTCCTTTATCCCACAAATAGATTTGGAAGGTACATAGAAAAAATTGCTGACGATTTGGCAAAACAAGTATTAGATCAAATTATCAAGTATGTGAGGTTTGCTCTAAGTTGGATGAACATAGTGATGTTCCTGCATGTCTCTGTTTATGGCATCTGTCAGATTTCATTTAGGTGAAATACACAAAGAACTACTTTTTTCATCAGTTATCAAAGGAGAGATGAGACAAAGAAGGTAGGTTCTCAGTAGTACAAAAATTCTTGACTAAAATAATGCTTTACAGAAGTGTGTATTATAACCATTGCTACAACCACTGCCTTGACAAGAATATAAGAAAAGGATTCAAAGTTAAGCATACAGAGATAGCTCTATACAAGACACTGCTTCCTGCATCATTCAGAGGCCAAGCAGGTAGGAAAGAAGTCAAAGCCAGAGATGCCCTTCAGGCTACAGGATGTCAATAGTATGACAAGTTTTATAGAATTAAGACTTTTAAAAATAGTAGAATCTTTAGAATATCCTGAATCAGGTAGAAAAAGACCAGGAAAATCTTTTGTACCTCAAAATTGTGCTGGTTAGCTCATGGCAAAGTTCTTAAAAAGAACTGTTGAGCTTAAAGGTAGAATACATTTCTTTTAAATGTGCAAAAGTTGCCCAGCTTTGTAGTGCAATTATAATGACTGCTCATTGTATCTTCCCAAGAAGATTTTTTAAAAAAATATAAACACATATAATTCCTCTGTTGGATTTAAAGTCGGATGTTTCAACAATAAGTATGAATGGCTACTTTTCCAAAGTAAATCTTGCAATGGAGACAGCATTTTGAAAAAGAAATTTGAAACTGTTTCTACCCTTAAAGGATTTTGTTACTAAAAAAAACATAAATGTGTCTATTTAAAAAATTTCCCTAGATCTTTCCTTTACCCATATGTTTATCAGACTGGAAATGGAATTGTCCAATCTATTTAAAGTTCTTCCAAGCAGAATTTTCAGTAAGTTTCTTTTTTTTAAAGATTAATTTATTTTTATTTTAGAGGACGAGAGAGTCAGCAAGGGGAGGGACAGAGGAAAAAGGAGAGGGAATCCTCAAGCAGACTCCCCGCTGAGCATGACCTGAGCCAAAATCAAAAGTCAGATGCTTAACCGACTGAGCCACCCAGGCGCTCCAATAAGTTTCTAATTCCTACTAAAAATGTCAAAATAGGGGCTCCTAGGTGGCTCAGTCGGTTTAGCGTCTGCCTTCCTCTCAGGTCATGATCCCCCGGTTCTGGGATCGGGTCCTGGGATCCAACCCTGCGTCAGGCTCCCTGCTCAGCGGGGAGCCTGCGTCCCCCGCCCTCACCCCGGCTGCTCCCCTGCTTGTGCTCTCTCTGTATCAAATAAATAAATAAAATCTTATTAAAAAATGTAAAAATATAACACTTTTTTATTAGTTTGCAAGAACTTAACTAATGTCACAGAATACAGAAATACACCAAATTTCATTGAAAGGTTATATAACTGGAGAATGCTATGTTAAACACAAGTATCTTATTTAGAAAGCACAGCCAAAATGTACTTCCTCCATTTGGTGCCCCGTGTCTTCACCAAGTATCTTTTTCTACTTTTTTTTTTTTAAAGATTTTATTTATTTATTTGACGGAGAGAGCGAGAGAGGGAACACAAGCAGGGGGAGTGGGAAAGGGAGAAGCAGGCTTCCTGCCGAGCAGGGAGCCCGATGTGGGGCTCGATCCCAGGACCCTGGGATCATGACCTGAGCCGAAGGCAGACGCTTAACGACTGAGCCACCCAGGCGCCCCCTTTTTCTACTCTTAACAGCCATTAAATCTACCAGATTTAGCAGGCATTAAAAGCATCAGAAGTAACTTCAGCTGTGGAAGAATCACTGCATTGCAAAGGGTTAAACCAAGATTTTCAAATGTTAATGAGCAAGTTGATAGTAACTACGGGAAACCCAAACCTGTGCAGTCTAACTGTCAGTGCCTGAATGCTTGTGAAGCTCCGAGGGCTTGCTTTGGTTTATTGGAAATCATTAAAATGGTGCATTCTCCCCAGCTGATATTAATAAGGCCACACCATTCTTGCAGCGCCTTGGTGTAATTCGCGGCTGCCCCCAATTATCTGTGGGCGATCTGCCGGCCTGTGGAGGGGGTTCCACACGGGCAGGCGCTTAATGAACGGACCGGCTTATAAACACAGGCTAATCTCTCCCACATGAGCACCTGAGGAGGATCACAGGTGACAGCTGTTTAAATTTTCAGGGAAATTAATGACCCCTAAAGAGGCAGCGCTTATCAGGCTTGGAGTAGGTTTGATAGAGGAGAGTCACCACGGAGCAAAATGTTTATAATCGTGCGTAAGTGCCTCATTCAATGGCTTCGTCTTGGGAACTTTTATTGACACGGTCCCCTCTGTTAATGCTTGTGTTGGCAGAGCGACTCGGTTCAATCTGTTCCCGATATTGGGCTCCTATGGCCGCTAATGAGCATCTCCCTATCCTCAGATCACAAGCCATTTAAAATGATCAGGACTGTAGTTGGCATCCTGACCGCTTAGGGAAAATCCCATCAGACACATACATTGTTTTGGTCCACAAGGCATTTGTGATGCACCCACGCAGCCCCAGAGCCGGGCCCCCACAGAGGCAATGGGAACAGGCCACACTGCTGGCCGTCTGGGGTATCGAGCAGGAACAGGTAATTAAGTGCAGATTGGCCAAGGGGCCAGAAGTGACTTTTAAAAAACAGATCTGGGGAGAAACAGCACATGGCAAAACTCACCACCCTCTTCTCCCACTCGTTCCCCCTCCTCTGCTCCGGTGTTTTATGGCTTTTATGTGTCATTACAACAGGACACACTACCTTGTTCTTGGTTGTCTTTACATTCCACATACCCCAGGATCACTTAACAGGAAGTGGTCTCATTTCCAAGGGGGCTTTGCAGAGTCTAGTGTCATGGGAAAGGAGATATGAGAGAGAGACAGACAGATGAGAGACAGACATGCTGCTCTGCAAATAGTATTAGAAAGGGAAGACTTGAGCTAATGAAAGTAGAGGCTAGCACTGTAAGGTAACTAAACAGAAGAATATTGTAAACATCTCCTAGGGTATTAATTTCAGGAGACAGAAGAGACTTTTAATAATATTAGAGAAGATGAGATTAAGTTTCTCTTCAAAATCTATAAAAATACTACAGTTTTTATTTTTACTTTTTAAAAAATTTTTAAGATTTTATTGAGAGAGAGAGAGAGAAAGAGAGCACGAGGTGAGGGGAGAGGGGAGGGACAGAGGGAGAAGCAGACTCCCCACTGAGCAGGGAGCCCAATGCGGGGCTGGATCCCAGGACCCTGAGATCATGCCCTGAGCCCAAGGCAGTTGCTTACCTGACTGAGCCACCTCAATGTCCCTATGCTATATTTTTTTTAAAAACATTTTCTTACATGGTTAAATAGCCAAATATTCTAGAGATGTCTAAATATGTTCGAATGCAGCCTCCATGGCAGAGAGCGGAGATTATCCTGCTTGGGTAAGATGCTCATACATCTCTCTAGATGATTTCAGTGGGAGTCTCCTATGTTTAGGTGAGATTTAAACATGCCAGAATTCTGGAATACCAAAGTACTGACAATGCCACTCAGAAGGGGCAACCTGCTCTCTACAGTATATTTCTCTTCCCATGGCTCTCCAAGGAGAATGGCACATTTGCCTGTTTTTTTTTTTCCATGAAGCAACCACTGAAGCCTGGATAAGCCCCTATTGCAGAACTATTTTAGTCCTTTCGGAGTTTTTGCTAGTTATTATAGCATATACCTAAGGATAAATACTGAAAAATAAATAAATGACTGTTGTACCTTTGGTCCATTGAAAATACACATTTTTTAAGTAGAAATTCACAACTGAAAAAGAAAAAGTATACTGGCAGCAAATAAACACATATATGCAATTTCTTCAGTATTACTACATTTTATTGAGCATTATTTATTTATTCTTTTTCTATCTCTAGTGAAAATATGCCCCAGATATATAATTCAACTACTGTAATATCTGCATTCCTAAAATAGGCAACAAACTCCATTTGATAAACATTTCATATAGGAGTGATTATAATTCATCTCTATTTGTTATCATGGAAAGAAAAGTAAGAAAATTAATGTGAGCATAGAAGATAATGTTAGCAGATAATATGACTATTTTGGTGAAATAGTAATGTTTATAAAATGTCCACTGACTACATACCAAATCATAATCTTAAATAATTGAGATGGGGGTTAGCCAGATTTATATAGTTCTTTGCTTGAAATTCTATCTTTTGAAAAAAGTATTTTCTACTAATTGACAAAATAAACCCTAATGTCATGTCAAAATTACAAATTTATTTTATACATTATTCAAAAGCCAGTACATGATTAATAAAAACATACTCAAGCTTCCCACTCTTCCTCCTCTTGTTGCATGGTTAAAAAACAATTAACTTTTTTGCTTTACTGTATTATATAAATGCTACTTTTGAATTTGATTTTCATAGAAGCCTAAATGAACTAAGAGCTTCAGAGATCATTATTCATCATGTTCTTAAACTTGTTCAATGGCCCAAAGTGACATTACCCAAGGAAATGTCTTTCTCAATGAAAAACCGAAAGCATAAGAGACTCTTGAGAACCAATGATGAGAACAATCAGAAAAACCTTTAAGAAGATCTTCTTTGTTTAAAATTTATGTTTCAGGATAACATTTGGCTACACAGGCTTGACAAAACTGTTCTTTATCTACAGTGTTCACTGATACAAGGGGAGGGTAGAAATGAACTTTTTCAAAAGAACAGAGAAGAGAGATCGCTGGTATATCATGACCACGTGTCTGACCATGGTATATAGTATATCTCGTCATGGCCTTCCTGAAAAAAAAAAAAGGCTCCAATTCCACATTTTCTGGTAGTAAAACTCTGCCTAGAGCAGCATTCAGCTTCACTCCTCTCCTCTGGGAACAAAAGCAATGACAGAAACATAGTTAACCATTTGTTCCCAGAATTCCCATGACTCTTTAGGTCAATGTGGACAAAGAAAGATAACATAGAACTCTCAGTGGGGGAGGGGAAGGCAATCTTCCCAGATTCAAACTCGGGCTCTTCCACTTTCAAACAAGTTGCTTCTCTCTGTGCCTGTTTACTCATTTGTAAAACGGGAATAATAAATGTGGTAGACCATTATTTTATCCTCATCACCAACATTCTGATTCTCCTGCCAGGCATCAAGTATGACTATACATCTCTGCTCTTGTCATTACACATGGCCAGGTGACTTGCTTTGCCCAGGTGTGTCACTTCTGACAGAAGCATTTAAAAATGGAAACATGATTCTCCATCATCTATCTTCCCTGATGCAATAATTGCAGAAGAATGTGGTAAGATGGGCATCTGACCTGGATAACTAAGTAACTATCATAAGGCCTCCCACCTGCTAACCATGAAGCATAAGCAAGAAACAAAACTTGGCTGAGGTCATCTTAAGTCAATGGATTTAGGGGGTTATCTGTTACCACAGCATTGCCTAGCTTATCCTAACTGACAGGATAGAATAATCCTACCTGCCTCATAGTATTTTTGTAAGGACAAACTAAGTATAAATTACTTAGAATAATACCAAGAACATTATAAATGCTTAATTTATTCAACAAATATTTACTGAGCTCCTACTAGGTACCAAACCCTATGCCAGATGGAGGCATTTAATGTGAGTAAAAACAAAATGTACCTGTTCATGTGATATTGACCATGTAGTTGGAAAGGCAGTTCTTAATCAAATGATGATACAAATATAAAATTGCAACTCTGCAAACTGGAATCCCTAAAGGGCAGATGGCACCAGAAAGCATATGAGATAATTGGCCAAGACAGGGCGGTCAGCAAAGGCTTCCTTGAGGATGTGCTGATTTACCTTAGATCTGGAAGTCATAGAGTAATGTTAATTAGGGAAGAAAGAGCCTTCCTTGAAGAAGCTACCTTGTATGCAGAGACCAGTAGTAAAGTGCATGGCCCCTACAAGTGACTAAAATTCTCTAGCTGGAGTGCTTACTAAAGGAAAAAAGAAGTAAAATTAGGATAGAGAGTTAGGTAGGGGCCAGACTTTGTAGGCTAGTGATGATTTTGGTCTTTATCTAAAGAGCAATGGGAAACTATTGAATATTTTAAGGGGGAGAGGATTACATGTTAAAAAGATCATTCAGGCTGAAGAGTAGAGAACAAGTTATAAGGGGGTATGGTGGATGCAGAGGTTAACCAGCTAAGAGGCTATTTATTGTTAGAGCACTTGCTATATGTAATGATACCTTGTAATAGGATGGTTGTAATGATGGTGGTAGAGATGGAGAAAAAATGGTAGACTGGTTGGCCGTTAAAAATATGCATCCATCCACCTGATCTAGTATAAGATATATATATCATATATAATATATATATGTAAGATATATATATATAGAGAGAGAGAGAGAGAGAGAGAGAGATATCTCAAGGTATTAAGTAACCAATAGAATTTCTAGAAGGGTCAAATCACCAAGATGGACTACTCCATAGCTAGGAACAGTACAACAAAGGGAAACAATCAGCCATACAACACTGGCTATTCTAGTGGAAACCTAATGGCATTGAAGATGCCAAGAACCAGACAGTACAACTACTGTCATAGCTTCCCCAGAAGAACCAGTCATCTCCACAACATGTTTGCTAGATGGTCTGAGCTCCTCAAACACAGCTGCCACCTGTCATTGCTCATGTCCATCTTACAAAATTCACATGAATGCATCTATCTCACAGAACCTATGTCTCATGAGAAACCTTAGCTACAAAGAAAAATAAATGTTATCTTTAACTTTTCAGCTTTGAAAGTATAGGAAAGGCATATTTGATGGGGCAGAGTAGATGCTGAGTGAATCAGACTGAAGTGCCAGCCACAAAGAAGTGAAATGAACTGGGATTTTGATGAATTGGGTAAAAGAGATAAAGCTGGAAAAGGTATCAAAAACGCCTAAGTTTTTTGCTTCCCAACTTGGGGGATGATAAATGCTATTTACTGAACTTGGCTTAAAAGTAATGAACATGAGTTTGGTATTGAACACACTGAAATTGAAGTACCCTGGAGACAGTCATGAGATGTCAAATAGACAGTTGGATATGTAAGGGAAGGTCTTGCTGGAAATATAAATTTATGAGTCATCTGGTGATAATTGAAGTCATGCTGTATTAGTTTTCTATTGCTGCATCACAAATTACCACAATTTAGCAGCTTGAAACAACACCCATCTATTATGTCAGTTGTCATGAGTCAGGAGCCCGCTAGGGATAAACTGGGTCCTCAGCTCAGGGTTTCACAAGGCTGCAAAGTGTCAGCCAGGACTGCAATCTAATCTGAGGTTAAGGGTCCTCTTCCAAACTCACTGGCTGTTGGAAGAATTCAGTTCTTTACAATCATACAGCTGAGGCCCTCAGCTCTTAGAGGCCACCCACCATTCCCTACCATGTGACCCTTTCCAGAATATGGCAGTTTGCTTCTATGTGGTCAAAAAAGAGAGCTTCCAATTCTCTCTTCTTTTGAAACTCTCTTGATTTGAATCTCTAGACCCTCTCAAGTTGGTCAGGCCCAACCAGGATAATAACCCTTAACAAAAAGTTGTCTTGGTTAGGGATCTAATTTATCTAATAATTTATCTATTGTAGATTTTGCAACTTAATAAATAAGTTTGATGTGACCTGACAAGTTTATCAATATTTTAGACTAAGTGCAGTAAAGGTTCTAAATAGAGTAGAAGTTAGAAATGATCTAGTAAAACCTCCATATCTTACCAGTGATGATAGAGATAATAGTGACTTTGCCAGTCATTCAGCCAGTGAATGGCTGAAACCACAGATCTCCAGACTCTGAAATCTGTACTTGGTTTTTTTTCTTTAACTATTAAGTCTGTTCCATGAGATTAAGGTTGGTTGTGATGCTTTATGCAGAAAATCATCATCAACAAAATTAATATAGTTTAAGAGACACAATTCTATTCCTTCTTTTATCCATATCTTAGGATACAGCAAGAAAGCCTTAGCATGCTCTATTTTCTAGAGACAATCCTCATAAAATCCCCTCACTCATCTTACCAGGTATACTTTCAAGTGGCATGCAAGGGGTCATATAAATATACAATGTCAAACCATTTTGTAGAGTTGTTAACATACTCTAAATTGATGATTTGAAAAGATTGAAGATCTTTTTCCTTACTGCTCCAGGAACTTTTCCTCAATAATTTCTTTTATATACCCATCCAAGGAGCCATAAACATTAGTTATATTTATATAACATAGTTATATTCTTTGATTCTATCACAAGCATATTATCTCCATTTCTGCTGAAAACACAAACTATGTTGCAAATTCCTTCCTATTGAGAGGATATTGTATCTATTGCTGGTCAAAACATTTGAATAATGTTGTAAATTATCTATATTAGTCTTTCCCTACCAGTCCTTTACATATATGGGCACTCAATAGCTATTTGGGTTGTTCATCCATGAAGAATCAGAATGTTTCTTGGCTTGGGAACAGACAATAGTAGATTTGCATCTAGCCTCTATTACATAACAACTGTGTGATTTTTGAGAAATTGCTTCTCTGAATCTCTGTTTTATCTATTAAATACATATAAGAATACCTAACATCCTTTTTTTTTTTTGATAACTTGATGAGGTAACAGATGCCATGTACCTCATAAAGTGCATCATAGATTCTGTGTGTTGGCCACTTTCCTCCCATTGCTTCTTAGCTCCCTAATGGACAGCTATACCCTTTTGTCATTCTTGTAGCCTTTTTTTGTAAGTGATGGAGCCGTGCTGTCTTTGTTTGCATTACATATGTTTTGTTTTCCATATAAATTATTCCATTTTTTTCATTAAATAAGAACCAGCTCTCTTATTGAGTCTGAATTTGTTATCAGCCTTTTTAAAAATTCTGCACATCTGAGAAACATTATACATTCCCATCGATAACTATTGTTCCCTTATTGAGATTCTCACCTGAGAGTGGAATTTGGCATGGGAAAATATACTCCCTAGTAAAGCATATGAGAAGCTCCAAAAAGGGACTGAAAGCAGCATGTGTAATTTGAAAAGTCCTCCTGGATGATTTGAAGATCTAACCCCAAGTATAGGGTTGCTTCCTCTCTTTTCCCTCTTCCTCACTGAGATCCCTAAATACTATTAGTAAATGTTCTGATGCATGTACTACTGAGAGTAAAATAAACTCCAGAGTACTTTTTCTTCTTTGTGGCAAATCATCACTCACCAACAATCCTTTGTTTCTTTTAAAATTGGCCTAAGCTGCTTTTCTTTTTCTATATTCAATCTTACAATGGCCTGACCTCATTTGCTTTTTGAGCCAGAAAGATTTATTTTCTAATTCTTTAATCAATGTCTTTAGTTTAAGCTTAATGTTCATTTTATGTACTTTGTATTCAATATGTTCATCCTCAGTCAAACTTGTTGTGACAATAACTGTAATGATGACATTCTATTTTTCAGCCCTTTGGTATCACTTACTAATGTAATGCACTTGCTGGCAAACAAAGACATGTTCAGTTGTTCTTCATTAATTCTGATTCTTATTTGCAAACTGAGTTAACACACACTGGCTACAGCATGGCGCTAAGATACAGCAGCCTCAGTGAGCTACCCCTTTACTTTGCCATTCTAAAGAAATGTATGTGAAATATTTAATCGGCCTCTGTCGGTTATAACACTTTGGCCACCAACTCAAACTGGTTTTACAAAACGGAATTTAGTGGTCCATGAGAAGCTCAGAAATTTGAAAGAAGAGCCAAAGGGAATCAAGACAACTCTGAAATCTTCAGTGACCAGCATTCTCTGTGCTCCTTGCCCTGTCCCTTTGCTATCCACCCATCTCTCATCTCTGCTTGTCTTTCAGTGGCTTTAGTCTCTCCTACTGGAATCAGTATCTTCTTGCTCTCTGACATCCTACCAGCTGTATGGCCCAGATACAAAGCACCTTCCCATGAAACTCCACACAGAACAATTCCCAGGAGGCTTCTGTTTGGCTCAGCGTGGGTCCCTTACCCTTCTTTGCACTAAATCATTTTACACTGGGGAATACAGCAATCCAATTGTTCACAGGCTCACCATTGTAGAGACAAGGTAGAGTACAACAGGAAAAAAAGATCCCCCAGAATCACTTGATTAGAAGTGGAGAGAATCAATTCTCAGAGGAAGGAGGAACTACATTGGACAGACAACACCACAGATCTTAAACATCATGGATGTGAAAGTTAACATTAAATTATATGGTGTGAGGCCTTCAGCTTCTCCTGCCAAGAAGAACTAGAGACAAGAATACTTGGGTAAAAGATACTGTTTTTATTTACATTTTATTTCTTCATGGAAACAATTTCTACTTTTTTACACTCAAGAAACAAGTGTAGGTGTTTTCCAAATCAAAACAGAGTTTAATTCAAAGTTACGCTAAATTAAGGTGAATTTCCCTCAAAGAAATGACTAGTGGTCAAATATTCTCTCATCAACAAGGTAACCAGAATCTATTCACAAACAGCAGTGTGCTTTGAAGGAAGCCTGTGCTTTATCATGGAGACCAGATCCAACGGAGGCCTGGAGAGTTCCATAAGTAATAGGAGTTCTGAACCAGCAACACTCAGCAAATAACCCACTGCAGATTAAAATTAGTTTCTCCACCAGTGTTATGAGCACAAATATGATATGTTTTGAGTATTAGATGACTAGACACAGCTAGGCTTCATTTAATCCTTTTCACACTGTAACCTTACAAGATGTTGAGAATAACATTAATAATATAACAGCTCTTGCGCTACGAACTAAAGTGGAGCAACCTATTTCTGGCTACTCAAAGTGTAGTCCACAGACTGGCAGAGTTGACATTATCCAGTAGTTGGTTAGAAATGCAGAATCTCAGGCCCCAAAGACAGGATTCCCAAAGATGATTATGCTTGAGAAGCACTGACCTAGAGTAAACCTATGAGCACCAACTCAAAGGGATGCTAGGTTATCACATCAAGCAATCTAGACTAAATGTAAATACTGGGAAATGGCTTTGGCCAGCATGACAGGGACACAATCAGAAGAATGGCATTTTCTAAGTTGGGCTGCAAGTCTTAAAAGGCAGAGTTCTAAACAAAAACAAATCCCCCAAAGAATAACAGTGGTCATGATTACTAAGACAGTCATTTTTATGGGGACACACCTACAAACTGAAACAGGGAACCCTAGTTAGTAACAGTATCTTTGAGTGGGAAGCTCAGTTCCTGGATGTGCCTATGGACACAGTCTTGCATTCTCACATGTGATGCATGTCTGAGTTTCTTGTCTGTATGTCTGTCTGAGGTTTCTGCCACCTTCCTTGTGTGTCTCCCATCCCCATCTCCTCAACGTCCTCCATAACTGCCCTCTCATGTCACATTTCTTTTCAACCTCTCCTGACAGGATGAAATAGAGCCAAGGCTGGTTGGCTAAACAATGGGGCTTCAATTTAGACTTTACTACACTCAAGGAAAGAGGATAAGTGTTTTCTAAATCAAAACACAGTCCAATTGACTACAGTTCAAACCAAAGTTATGAGAAATGAAGATAAATCTCCCTTAGGGACTAGTAGACAATCATCTTTAAAATATCATGCTCTCTTATCTGAAATTTTTTTTTAAATCTGGTTTTTTCATCTTTGGAGATCAAGAAGATGAAAAATGATGGAGTCTTTCCATTGTATCCCCTCTCTATAAATACACTTATTTCAAATTTGTGTCTCTGTTCAAATCTAAACTGGGGTCCAAATACACTAGCATTAAAATATATTGCTATTGGGATGCCTGGGTGGCTCAGTCATTAAGCATCTGCCTTCAGCTCAGGTCATGATCCCAGGGTCCTGGGATCGAGCCCCGCATCGGGCTCCTTGCTCCGCGGGAAGCCTGCTTCTCCCTCTCCCACTCCCTCTCCCCCTGCTTGTGTTTCTGCTCTCACTATCTCTCTCTCTGTCAAATAAATAAATAAGATCTTTTAAAAAAATAATATATTGCTATTTACAATTAAAAAAAGAGTTTTCATCATTCATTTAAAAAATACATATATATTTACAAAATTTCCTTAGATGCCTTTAGTTAAAAAAAAAAAAAAGAAGCCTATATAGACTGAATGGAAAGAGAAACTGTCCTTAGTTACAAATATTTTACAGCAAACATTAACAAATATTCAGTTATCATAAAGATTCTATCAAAAGGCCAACAGGTTTAGACATCTAGACCTGCCCCACTTGCTAACTAATCCCTGGTTCAAGCAGGTGTTGCTATTGCTGTAGGCAAAAGACATAATATAAGATACTGGACATTAGTTAGTACATTGGACTCATAGTATTCCATAACATTAGCAGAAGTTTCAGGTAGAAACAAAGAACCATAATTCACCTCCATCAACACCCAAGAAAATGAAATTTGGCCACCACGAGACAAGTTTGGGCTCTTGCCAATCTGTCATATTAAGCTGTAACTGACCTATGGAATCAAGATCTAATAGAAGGGAACACATACATGTAAGTACAGATAGGATGATTTTATAAGCTTTCAATCTTGTCACTGTCCTCTAAAGTAAGCCTCAGAGCTAAGTGAACTGTGTCTATCAGGATAGCCTGTAGTGATAGAAGAAACTGAAAAAACATAATGCTCATAGACCTTCTAGTATATACAGTAACTTCTCTTCTGCCATGGTTGGGAGAAAGAGCCATAGTCTAACAGCAGAGAATAAGGATCTGGTCCGGAATTCTTTTATCAAACTGGCAAGCAATGCACCTCACAGATGGGGGCTTTGCCACTTCTCTTGCACCTTTATGCAGTAACAGCTGAGCTGATGCATCCTGCACCTGCCGCAGCTTCTGGAGAAGTTTCAGAAGAAGGCCAGAGAACAGTAAATTATAGCTGACTAGCTAAAAGAAAAGGAAGATGTTTATAATCTCTTTAATGGAAGGAAAATAATATCCCATTGAAACTTTCTCTTTAACACATGGTTGTTTCTTCAATGCCTATTAGCTTATAAAGGAAAATAATAAAAAGTTATAATAGTCTTCTTGAGCATAGAGACAAAGCTCAGCAATGGTTATTTTTTGCTTGCTTTTTTGGTAGTTCTAATATTTTCGCTCTACACTCTTTCTAGAAAAACTGGAACTACCACTATGCTAAAACAAAACCATATTATCCCGCCACCCAGAAATAACTACATTGTGTTGGACAACTTTGTAAGCTTTTTATCTATGCATAGATTTTTTTAATGGCTCACAATATATATAATATATTGTAATATAATTCTTAATATTTTATAGTATACATCTACAATATCATATTAATGGCTGACCAATATGCCATTGAGTAGCATATAATTTATTTGTTCATGTATAGATAGACATTTAGATCATTTTCAATAATTTACTATCATAAATAACATTGTAATGAACTTGTTGTACATACAGCTTTGCACCCTCTATCTTGGGGGTGGAATTGCTGAATTAATGGGAATGCATATTTCAAAGCTTTTGAGACGTCCTAGTGCAAATTGGTTTTGAGGAAAGCCTTTCCTTATCATTATATATAGATTGCTTTTCACTGCCCAAGAGATGGATTGCTCTTAACCAGTGATGACCAGGGTGGGCTGAAGTTGTAAAATAAACTTCTAGTATATTTGGAGGGTCTCATATAAAAGGCTACACCTTCACGGGTATTTCTACTCACCTTTTTTGAATCTTTCTAATACTCTTAAAATGGTTAGGGAAAATCCAAGTAATGTCCCCTAAACTTGAAGATGGTATGAAGGGTAAGTCTCACGCAGTACCAGCTAAAGAATTTGCAAGACACACTGCAAAATGAAAATGTGGGGCCCCTTGTTAAAAAAATTACTGAGAATGTCAAGATGTCAATAGCAGAGCATTAAACCAAGTCTGAGGTACTGTTGAGTATGGTGCCCTGTGCAAGGGCAAAGTCACAGGTGCAGAATATGGCCTTGGTTTCATGCTCACCCAGAAGGTGTCTGCCATGATGACTTGGTCATATACCAGATACCACCAGTTTTCAGATCTACTGGTTTATTGCTCAGACATCCATATTCATGTTGAAGAGTAGGCAGAATCCTTTATGCCCCTGCTGATGTAACCATTTGTTACTTTTCATTAATTATGTCTGACCACATTATCCTTACACTTCATATAGGGGTAAAAAAATCACTCCAATTCTATAAGCAAATAATGTCCTCATATGTCAGTAAACAGTTTAAATTCACAGAAAATACATTCAACCTAAGAAAGATGAAGCTTCCATAAAAATAACATTGAAACACAAACCTCATTCACTAATGCTATTTTTCCACACCCTGCAAGTTTGTGTATGTTCGTAAGTACATGTTTTAAATCAACAAACACAGTATACTCAAAAATTTTTTTTAATTTAAAAAGTCCTGGTCTGTGTGTTCACATTGAATTAAAGAAATCAACACAAAACCAAAAGGAAATCAGGCAATGGTCTGAAATTTGGCAACCAAGAGACATTTCTATACAATGCCTCCCTTTTCTATTGCCTTTGGCTTGGTTTCCATGGAAATGTATATTTGCTGCAAGCCAAGGTTTTTTTGTGGTCTAAGCTACAGGAAAAAAGTGGAAATAAATGCAGATAGGTAGTCAGAGAAATACTGATTTAAAATACAGGGGAGGCACAAGAAAGCCTTAGAAAGTGAATGAATTCTGAGGGATCATTAAGTCCTGGACACTCTGTGAGTAAAGCGATTTCTGAGTATGTATACAATAAACCTAAGAAAGACAGAAACTATATTTATGCTAGCAACAATATGCTAACACAGGCTTTAGATGTAATCTTGGTCTTTGATTATTTATTCATTAAACAGACCTTTATTGAGCACCTACTGTATACCAGATACCATGTTATGTGCCAGGGTTATAGAGTTTAGGTTAGTTCATTTCTGTGGCTGGCAAAAAGGTTGAAGAATGGCAACTTATTTAGCATTCAGCTAATAATCATAGGGCATCTTCTCCATGTTGGACTTGAGGGAATACACAGACAAATAGAAAAAACAAATAAGGCTGTTCCTATGGGATATAAAATGGAATGGTAGAAGGGGATGTTGAGCCTCTATAATTAATTACAATTTAATGCAATATGATGAGGCTCCATTGAATAGGCTGTAAGTTTCCACAGGGACATGCCATACTGTCAAATACAGAATATAAAAGTACTCTAAATTGGATTTTAATTATGGGAAGCAAAAAAAAGAAGTAACTGAATCAGGGGCGCCTGGGTGGCTCAGTCGTTAAGCGTCTGCCTTCGGCTCAGGTCATGATCCCAGGGTCCTGGGATCGAGCCCCACATCAGGCTCCATGCTCCGCAGGAAGCCTGCTTCTCCCTCTCTCACTCCCACTGCTTGTGTTCCCTCTCTCACTGTGTCTGTCTCTGTCAAATAAATAAATAAAATCTTTACAAAAAAAAAAAAGAAATAACTGAATCACGTGAATAAGGAATCCAAGAGGAAATGACAGAATGAAAGGGTCATACAAGTAATTCAGAGGAAAAAGAAAAGAAAAGAGAGAATACAAGGAAATAATGCTAGGAGAAGGGCAAGAAGAAGAAAAGGAATAAAGAGAAAGGGACCATGATATAAACTATCATGAGGGACCAAAGATATAGAGGGGTCAAATGCCTCCAGAAAGGAAGAAATGGAGAAAGAGGTCTGTGAAATATCATTTGAGCAAAAACAGGACAGCAGGCTTATTCTATAATTTCCTGGGTCCATTGTGTCATTGGTAGAATTAGACCCAATCCACAGGAAAGGACATCTGTGGAAATGCTCTCCAGTTCTTGGAAGGCAACGGTCCCATATGGAGTATGTATGATGACGGCACATAGAACAGGCAGTGTGCGGGACAAATATTCTAAAGATCACATTCCTTCTAACTGCCAACTCTTCCACCTTTGCTTTATCTCAGGAAAGTAATCTGTCCAAAGAGTGCTTTAGAATAACATCAATGGCAAATTTTTCCTATTAGGATTTTCTTTTTATTAACAGAAGCACATTTGAAACATAACCTTCATTATTTAAAAATCAATGGCCAATATTCAACACTTTTACAGTAAGGGCTGTCGTCTATCCCAGACGTAGAGAAGCACTTGTCTGTGGACCAAGTAGTTACCAAGGAGATTGAATCAATATATCATTTGTTAAAGATGCCAAGATTTCTTATGGAATAGGATATTGGCAGGCAGCTCATTTTGGGTTGTTACTTGGGTTTGCATTTAAAACTACGTTAGCAGACAGATCTCCACAATCCCTGTTTAAACACTCCCTACCCTCAGTGTTTCAAGAATATGTGTTCTTATCATTATCTTAAAACCGGTGCTTCACTGGAAAGACCTATTCCTTGTCAGAAAAATCAGGACAAGCCAATGATGAGTCAGTCTTTATTAGTATATGTTAGACCAGGTTGAAGATTTAAACACTGAAGAGTAATGTTTTATCATTATATGTTGCTTAGCAGTGAACTCATAACTAGGTATAAACTCCAGAGATCAAAATATGGTGGTGAGGTTTTTCAAAGTCTTCTGACATTGTATTTTAAAATAACTTAACACTGCTGTTCTCTGCACGAGAGGAAGGTAAACATTAAGGCCAGAGGATATTCTGGTAATGACAGCCTAGCACACAATGTGGTTATCTTTCCAACTTCTACCAGCCACACACATACCCAATCTGATGCCACACTACCATCATCACTGGCCTTTGCTAGTTCTAGTTTCTCTTTGGTTTACAGCAGATTAGCTTCCCATAAGGCATATCCATGTGGTCACTGTTTTCACTGAAATAAAGTTTTGTTCTGTGACAAACTCTATTCTGTAATTTATAACACACTTCAAGAGCCCTGGAGGAGTCTAACACATTTGGACTTGGAAAGCAACTTTGAATTGTTCCAACTTGGGAGAGCAGAAAATGTGAACATTGGGGTGTGTATCTGATCTTTGACCAAAGCAAACATGATCTTTTGGGACATTCAAAAAGCAGCCTGCAGAACCACAGGCCTAAAGGTTGCAGAAAAAGAATCTCCCAGAGCATCTTTTATCTACATACAGAACTCAAACGGAACATTTGTCACCCCACATATACACACGGATGTTTCCACCACAGTGGTTTTCCTATACAGCAGGTGCTCATGACATCACAGGGGGCTGGGACCGCATATTTGAAGTGTTCAGCCTTCAAGTCCTTTGTTGGCTTTGTGCTCACATCTGTTATAGAAACATTTCTCTGTTAAGCCATTTTTGTTCCCAGCTGCACACCAATTATTTAATGGATGTCCGGTTGTGCAAACATGCTATAGAAAACCATCCTTTGTTTCTCCTCCTAGAACTCATAGTACTTTAGTTAAAGTCCTACTAGTATCATTGTCATTGGATCTAAAAAGACAAACCTTTTAAACATGAGGATAGAGGAGTGAGCTGGAGGGTGGAGGTCAGGGAGAGGCTCCTTTCTCGGTAGTTTTAACTATACACATCAAGATTCTTGGAGGTTGTGGTGCTTACATTTTGGAAGGAAATGCTATTGTGTTCTTCTCCTTCATGATGATGATTTGAAGCATTAACTGTAGAGGTCTTTCACCCTAGAAAATATCCCTAAGGGTTTTTAAAAGAAAACCGGCTTACAAAAGCCAGGAGTTCTTTTTTCTTTTTCTTTTTTTTTTTTTTTACCATCTCTCTACCCATAATGCAGAAAGTTCTCACGTTTGGTTTGCAAATTGCATTTGCTGAATTTCTGTGGCAGCCTGTCAGACAAAGAAAGAAGGGGTTTTGTAAACTGAGATTAACTAAATAGTGTGGTCTAATCCTGCCTAGTTTGTGTTTATGCATGCTTCACTGTGGGATTTACAGCCTTAGCTCATGGAAAGAGAATAATCGTAGTGAACACAAAGAATCCAGGCTTCGTGTTACTGAAATCAGAATCAGGTTCAGGTGGGAATCCATTGGCAGATTTATCTGAAAGCAAGATATAGAAATAGAGAACAGTAGAAAAATCAAACTTTCTCTTAGCTTTTGTGAAGACCCATTAAAAGTGTTCTCAAAAAAGAGGAACATCCTTGCATATACGCTCACTGTAAGAACAGAGACACTGACCCATCTCTTTTGACAGAAAGCAGTCTCAGCCTTGTTCTTTCCCTCCAATGGATTCTTCCCGTTCTGACGCTAAGTTCCTGCCACCAGAAGCACCACCCCTGTGTTAGAAGTCTATTTTTTTCTTCTGCCATGCATCTGGAAGATTCTTGTACTTATAACCCATCAGGCTTGTCAATGAGGAGATGGCAGTAATTGACAGAGGGCAGTAACTGTGTCCTGAAAGGTTAAGAGTAGAATGTAAGCTATGTCTAAAATGTTCCCACCAAGTCCATTCTGCCTTATTAAGTTGTTTCAAAGACTGCATTCATTCTTCTCCAGTCCAGATCAAGTTGACTGATAAGGAGCTTTTATTATTTCTTCTCACCTGGACAAGAAAGGGTCTACTTGTTAAGAGAGGCCCTTTTGTTAGAGTGGTATATGTCCTTTGTGTTCGTGTTTTCTTTGGTCCTTCATTGCCTCCTGGATTTTATGAGCTTTCACCTTGGGAGAGCCGAGGGCAGCTGGGGAGCAGGACTGATACCTCTAATCACACAAAAGTGATAGGATATGACACTCAGAGGAAAGAAGTCCAAGTAAGAAAAACCCGAGAATCTGTGGTCTTATCACATCCCAATCTCATAAATGATCTTGTCAGTGATATAATAAGGCCAATTTATGGAAGAAAAGCAACAGAAGCAGGTCTGCTTTGTTTAATGTAGTGAAAATAGTAGATTAAAAAAATCTGAGGAACTTACAGAAATCTTATGGATTTGGGCCATTAGAAATTGCACCGTTAAACTTCCATAATGGGAAACACTATGTAGCCTTTAAAATGTGTGGTGAGCAGACATTTAACACTATGGCAAAATGTTCCTATTCTATGATTAAGAAAAAAATATAAATTAGAGAACAGTTTGCCAACTCTGAATGAAATATGGCAGACTGAGTAATTCATTTATCTTTGTTCCAACCTGAAATCCCATTCAACTTACAAAGAAGTTTTTTCTAAGGCATAAATCAAAAAAAAACAAAGCAAAACAACTAGGTAGAGATGTCAACAAATGCTGGGAGCTGGAAAGTAGACACAGGAGCAATACCTGGCCCAGTAGAACAGCGGGGATAGAAACTCAAGTGACTACAGAGAAGGGTGGCCAGGATCATCCAATTTTGAGGTGTATTAAATTAAATACATGTGATGTTAATAGAGATGGATGGATTGATTGATAGATGTATGTGTGTTTTGGGTGTCAAGAAAACACAGTTCAAAATAGTTTATATGGTAAACTTCAAAATTTTTGGCTGGTGTATTCCATAAAATAATTTGAAAAATTATGTATCCTCTTACATTTTTAAGTTGACATTTAAAATTTTTTATCACAAGTTTATGGTAGCAAAGTAAATAATAGACAATATTATAAGTATTTATATTATTTTAAAAAATTTTGTCCCAATTTTGACTGTATGCAATGGAATTTTTTTTTTATTAACATGTAATATATTATTTGTTTCAGGGGTACAGGTCTGTGATTCATCAGTCTTATGCAATTCACAGAGCTCACCATAGCACATATCCTCCCCAATGTCCATCACCCTATTCAATGGAATTTTAATACCATTTTATTATATATAGATAGATAGATAATTTTATAGCCACCGTCATCCATTTTAAAGCTGCATTAACAAGGTCTTTCTTAATAATTATTCTTTTTCTCCCTTGAATTTGTATTTCCATTATGCCTCCTTCACAGCTATTGCAATGAATGTAATACTTTAATGCTTGAAAATCTTTTACTGATCTTCTATCATACTTATTTGCAGCAAAATATATTAAACATTTTAAATTTTAAAATTAATTATCTGGTGGCACAAAACAGCTCTAAGTAATCAAAATATCTTCTAGGTGAGTTTCAAGTCAAATATTATTACTACATAATTAGTCAAAATATCATAAAGTTTTAAATTATTATAAAATTTGATAATTATTAAACATAAAAAGTAAAATTTTATTGTAAATGCGGTTCTAAGATAGATAAATGAGAGATTGGTTTTGGTGTAATTAAAGGAGGCTTCTTGATTACACCTTGGGCAATGAACCTTAGTAATATTTGAAACTGATGAGTGAATGGTAAATCACTCCTTTGCAAAGTAGAAATGAAGTGATTTTAAAAGAGGAGGTAGATGGGGCACCTGGGTGGCTCAGTCAGTTAAGCATGCCTTTGGCTCAGGTTGTGATCCTGGGGCCCTGGGATTGAGACCCGCCTAGGGCTCCCTGATCAGTTGGAAGTCTGCTTCTCCCTTCCCCCCACCTCATTCTCATTCTCTCTCTCTCTTTCTCAAATAAAGAAATAAATCCATTAAAAAAATAAATAAAATAAAAGAGGAGGTAGAAAAGGAGAACCACCACATCATTGTCATTTCATGTGGCGTTTAAAGGCCAATCAACTTTAGGAAATTGTATCAGAGAAGCTGAAAACTCAGAAATTGATTTCTTTAAAGCTAGCCATGCCCATTTACCCCATGGAAAGCCCATGACCCTCCAGGCTACTGACAATTAGTCTGAAAACCACTGGTTTAAATAATCAGATAATTTATCCCACTGAACAAAAAGAGCAAAGATAAACTGTTTCCAGGATGGTTAATTCAGCAACCCAATAATGTCATCAAGGATTCAAGTTATCTCTAGCTTTCTGCTCTCAAGTTAGCATCCCCCCTGGCTGCAAGACGAGAACTGTCCTTGCAGGGCGCACACAGATAGAGAATGTTCCAAAAAAGAAAGAAGCCATTTCTTCCTTAGCAAAAGGAACTCTTTCCCTGAGGTGCCAAGCCAACTTCCCTTAGTATCTCCTTGGTCAGAGTTCCTGTTACATACCTAAGCCGATCACTAGCAAGGGAAACAACCATGATTGGCTTAGATGATCAAGATTTACTAGTGGGGCTGATGATAGGGTCAGTCCCTCCCTCCAAAGCACATGGCCATGGAGGTGGGGGAGGATATCTGAATATACTTGAGATTCTGAAGGAAGAATAAAGGTAGTTGGGGATGTACACTGGACAAAAAAAATCACAGTGTCTCCAGAAATACACATCTCTAAAGCTTAGAAGGAGAAACACCAGGAAGTTTACATCCATGAGTGGCTTTTACATTCTTTCTTGTGCTTATTTCTCTTAAAAATTTTTTTTAATTGTAACAAGAAATAAAAGATGATAAAAATTTTGCCAAAATATTTGATATATGAGATTACCATGACAATATTTGAATACAAGCAAAACAGCAATCTATATGTGACCATTTTTACAGGGCAAGAGAAGATGATATTTGTATATTTTTCCTCTCCCCTTCATCATGATTTAAATAAAATTTTACTAACCATTTAAAGAAACTTGTTTCTATTAAAAATAAAAACATGAATTTTTAAGGGAGAAAGAGACTTTTCCAGAAGCCAAATGAGGTTTTGTGTAGCTTGAATAAATTAGGAGATAATTAGTTTTCACTAAGAGTTTTTAAATATCACATGTGAACAGGTAAATTAGGGTCACTGCCCTATGCCTGTGATCAAACACTTTCCAATAACTAAGTTTATGCAGACCTGGTACAAAGTATACATCTATCTTTTTCAAGGAAAACAAATAACTTTGTTAATATTGATTCACAGAGCTGGAAACGACTGTGAAAACTCACCTGGTCCACACCCCACCAACGTTCAGGTCTAAATGAGTCCAGAGAAATAACAAATAACTGAGTTTTTAAAGTTTTCTGGAGCATATTCCAAAGTTTGGTGGTCCATCCTACATTCTAAAATCCCTACAATCTGTTAATTCTGTTAACATATGTGTGAATCAGTGAATATTAGGGCTTGAAATGAATAAGGTAAGGTCTCAGGGAGCATGCAAGAGGAACCAACTGTACATGGAAATAATTGCCATACAAATGATCAGTGATGTGTACCATCAGTGAGATGGTAAGAAGCACAAAGGAGAGAGTTAGCACTTGATATAAAGAGCTAGGGAAGGTTTGGGTCCTAATGTTCCCACTGTCTAATGTCAGGCATCAAAGCAAACAGACAATAAAAACAGCTATTCTTAAAAAACAAACAAACAAACAACAACAACAACAAAAACAGCTATCCTTTACAGAGTGTATACTCTATACCAAGCATCATATTTTATGTACATAAACTCATCTGATGCTCCCCCACCCCAAACCCTGAGGTGATGAAACTGAAGCAAAGAAAAGGTTAGGAGCACTGGGTGGCTCAGTCAGTTAAGCATCTGACTCTTGATTTCAGCTCAGGTCATGATCTCAGGGTCGTGGGATCCAGCCCTGAATCGGGCTCTGCACTCAGCACAGAGTCTGCTTGTCTTTCTCCCTGTGCTCCTTACCCCCCACCCCAGTCTCTTTCTCTCTCTCTCTCTCTCTCAAATACATAAATAAAATTTGAGAAGAAAGAAAGAAAGAAAGAAAGAAAGAAAGAAAGAAAGAAAGAAAG